>NC_141551.1:6415000-6587500 GCF_021556685.1 Rattus norvegicus | reverse complement strand
TGCTGCTCCCGAGGATCTAAATAAGGCAGAGAATTGTAGGAAACCCAATCCTAGAAGAGAGGGAATTTGTCTTAGGACTTGAAAGATGTATAGGATTTGAACAGGGCTAGGAGAGGGGTCACTAAAAGCAGGAGGAGATGGTGTAATTAAGGGCACTTAGAAGATGCATCATTAGCAAAAAGATAACACCCT
Organism: Rattus norvegicus; assembly: GCF_021556685.1. Lineage (NCBI taxonomy): Eukaryota > Metazoa > Chordata > Mammalia > Rodentia > Muridae > Rattus > Rattus norvegicus. The sequence goes on along the minus strand of NC_141551.1, from coordinate 6,587,308 downwards.
CGGAGCCTCAGGAAGCCTCAGGAAGCTGGGTGATTAGAGACCTCAGAGTGGAAATGCAGTGAATTTCAACACAAGCTTTTCCTGCTGTACAGTTTTAGGGTTTCCCAGCAAAGCAGGGCATGTTGTGAGCCAGGCTATGAGACTGATATGTATGATAGGAACCGATCCACCCTCTGCCTAATACCCAGTCTGGACCTTGAACGTTGCCCTTTTTTATTTTTAAGCACTATTAAAACAGCCAAACAGTAAAGGCATTCATTTTAATGATTCCTGAAAGCAGTTGTTTTTTTGCCTTGAGCTCCTCTGAGCCCTTGGATTCCAGAGAGGGGCCTTCAAGGCAGCCTTGGGAGATAAGACGGGTAAGGCTATGAGGGTCAGCATGCCTTAGGGCCATTCAGCTTGTTATTGGGGGGTCCACCTAGGATCGTCAAAGGAACACAGAAATAAATCCTGGCACAAAGGTGCTCTTGGGGGCCAGACAGCCATTTGTGTGCTATGAAAAGCAGTTATCCGTTTTCATGGGTTAAATCCTCTTTTAAAGGAGACCCCATACACATGTGCGCGCACGTGCACGCGCACACACACACACACATACACACACATACACCACACACACACACACACACAGACCACCCACCCACCCACACACACATACACCACACACATACACACACACACAGACCACCCACCCCCACACACACACACATACACCACACACATACACACACACACAGACCACCCACCCACCCACCCACACACCCCACCCACCCACACACACACATACACCACACACATACACACACACACAGACCACCCACCCACCCACCCACACACCCCACCCACCCACCCCCACACACACACACATACACCACACACATACACACACACATACACACACACATACACACACACACCACCCACCTACACACACACACACAAACACACACTTTCGTGCTCACACGCACACACAGGCCACCACGACTACAGTATATAACGACAGACTAATTCACTCACTACATTTCTGCAGAACGTACTGAGGACCCACTACGTGCTCAGCGCCTACTTTTCATCATATACAGAGTGAAGCCAGCTCACTGGACCTGACCTTGACTGTCAGGCTAAGAAAATGCACGTCAGGAGGTTAATGGCGCTGCTGAGGATGTGAGAGGCATCAGTGCTGAAAGGTGGCTGTGTGCCAAGCACTACACATCAGGTATATTAGGAATCTGATGAATTTGATTTTTACCACAATCTTCTGAGACACTACTAACCTACAGCTAATTAGTTAAGACATTTGCAACAAGTCATGTAGCTGGGACAAAGTAAAAACTAGGGTCATGCTGTTAACCCCAAGACCACTGCTGTAGCTTTATAATAAAGACACACACACACTCTTTAAATATTCTTTGTCAAAACAGAATATTTCTCTATGGTTTTTGGATTAAATAACTTTCCTCTTAGCTCATAAACAGGAAAAGATGCTCCTACTGTATCTCCCTCGCTTTCCTAGTAGATTCTGTTCTCTTGCCCAGAGTCCAGAGCTCGCCAAACCTGAGACAACAAATTGAAATGAGAAAAGGGAGAGGAGACTTGAAGACCATTTTAAGAGAAAATGGGAACGACCAGACTCTGGCATTTCGTCTTCTTTCCAAGTCTGCCAGTATTAACTCCGTCTCCACGATGGTGACATACACTCCGTAACTTTGTTAGAGCAGAACCCAAGCTCAGAAATTACATTATTTCCTAACAGGATTTGGGTACTTGCTGTTGTCACACTGCAATAAATTTTAAAAAGAAAAGGGGGGAAAATGTCAGAAGACGTCTCTAAATTGCTCCTGAAAATGGGCTTGTTCCTACTTTACACAGTTGCTCTGTCAGGCGCTATTGCTCTGACGGTCGCCTGGAACAAAGTCGCACACAGTCTGCGGGATTGGCAAGGCGACCTGGGCCTTCGCAGCTCCCATCTTGTTCTCAGCAGTGTAATGCCAACCAGGCGGGAGAAAGTGAAACAAGTCTCACCAAAGGGATTCCCTTGCTTGACTTCCTCTGTCCACTCATATTCCCACAAGAGAACTTCACTTTTTTTGTTGCTTTTCCCTACGAACCAAGTTGCAAAGCATTAGAGAGACAAATCGTTAGCACAAAGCAGTATTAACATTAAAAAGGAAGGGAAGCGGGATATTTGGTACCCAGCAGAAAACCGCTCACATCCCGGACTACTCACTCCATTCAGCTCCACGGCAGCTGATAAACTGAAATTTCCAAATAATGCAGAGCACAGAAGACAAACGGCAATTGCATTTGATAGGGAAATTGCATCCTGTTACTGGATATAAAAGTCTACAGCGTGTTCAATGGTATTTTCGAAGCACTGGAGATGTGGGCATATGTTTTCATTTTTAAATGGAGTTGTGATGTAAATAATAAATCCACCACAATTTGGCTAGTCCAGAGAGAGACTGCTGGCATCATTAACTCAGAAACCCAGAGACATAAACGCTCTACTTATCTTGGTAGGCCGTCAGCTACAAGCCTCCCGTAACTCTGTGGATGCTTACGCGGGCCCTCTGCTTGCTCCACGTCTCTGTCTTGCCTACCGGTCTTCTAGGCTTCCTGACTGCTGTTTGTATCGCCTTCTAACCGTTACTCTGTGACCCCCTCTTTCTCCCCGACCTGGGTCCTTTTATTATTCTTCCTTTTTCTTGTTAGCTCGGACGCAAGTCTAACACTTCCTTCCTCCATTTCTTGTCCGTGGTGGTAAGGTAAATAAAACATGGCCACACTTTCCTTCTTCCTGTATCTATCTACATCCTTTGATAGTTTCAGTTCGTCCCACCCAAAGGGCCAGCCCCGCACCTTGCTTGCACCAGAGTTCCAAGACTAAACAGTCCTAGACTAAGGTTGATTCTTAGGATGGTGGTTGTCAACTAGGCTGGATCTGGAGTCCGCTAAGACACACAGCACTGGGGTTGGGGATTTAGCTCAGTGGTAGAGCGCTTGCCTAGGAAGCGCAAGGCCCTGGGTTCGGTCCCCAGCTCCGAAAAAAAAGAACCAAAAAAAAAAAAAAAAAAAAAGACACACAGCACTGAGTGAGTTTATGAGGGTGTTTCCATGATGAATTAATTCACAGGAGAGGCCCCTCCCCAGGAGTAGGCAGCACCATCTAGAGGAAGCCCAGATCTAGGTGTCAGGAGAGGCAGTGGGGCTCACTAACCTGGCTTCTCTCTAAGCTACTGAATGTATCTGTCCTCGTTGTCCTTACCACCAGAACCCAGTTTCTCAGCCATCTCCCAATATGGACCAACAGCTCTCCAGGCAGCCCAGAGACCTTCAGCCTCAGACTGATTCTGCTGACATCGGCTTTGCAGGCTGAGCTAGGAACGGTTCTCAGCCTCTCCAGAGTGCCAACAGCAATTCCTGGATACCCTCACGTCATGTAAGCCAGTCTAACCATCCCCATTTGTAGTATGTGTTCATTCTTTTGCCTCTGCTTCTCCAGAGAATGGTGGCTACTGCAGTGTCTTGTGTGTTTGTATTTCTTGAGACTCCCATCCTTGAGTAGGCTTTCTAGAGGAGAGGCCATGTGAAAGAGTAAGACCCCCCTAGACAACCCAGTGTTACCCACAGATGTGTGTAAGAGAAAGATGACGCCCTTACTGTGCAGCTGGGCTCAGTCTAAATTGCCCATCCACAGTGGCAATTACACTAGTCAAAGCCACTAAGGATGGTTGTGGTTTTAAGCCACCAAGTTTCAGGGTGGTGTATTACACAGTAAAAGCAAAATGATACATTTATCTTACCTTTTTCCCCCCTTTCTCTCATTCATCACATTTGACAGAACACATATTTCTTCCCACGAGTTTTAGCACATGTTGGAAAAGGATACTTGCCAACCAAGGAAATTATGCCTCTCCCTAACTGGCAATAAGGGAGGTGTGGGTAGAACAGAAACCACTTTTAAAGAAACACTGTGTGTGTGTGTGTGTGTGTGTGTGTGTGTGTGTGTGTGTGTGTGTTTGCTGTGCGTATGCACAGGAAAGTTTACAGAGGTTTCCTCTGAGCATGTGGGTCCTGAGGAATGAATTCGAGTGATCAGAATTCTCAGCAAGTTCCTTTACCTGCTAATCCATTTTGCTGGCCCCCAATTCCAGTTTATACCATCACCATCCAGATTACTACTGGAAAGTTACTAAGTCAAAGATATTTTAAAATTACTCATCGATTATATAATACAATGTTTCCAAACTTTATCTTTGTTTATTTTCCCCGGTCCAATTTTACGTTTCCGAGGATTTGCTTTAATTGTGCGTGTACTGTGGAGGTATTGTGTATGTGAATGCAGGTGCCCACGGAGGTCAGAGCATTAGACCTCTGGAGCTGCAGCTACAGGTACTGGTGAGCTTCCCAATGTGGCTCTTGGGAACAGAACATGGGTCCTCTCTTAACCTCTGAACCATCTCTCCAGCTCCTTCAAGGCCATGTTCTGTTTGTTTGTTTTGTTTTTTTGCTTGTGTTTTGTTTTGAACTCACAGAGATCCACCTGCCTCTGCCTCCTGAATGCTGGAGGCACCGTCATTCTCCATGCTGTTAGAATGCAGAGTCTCAGTGTTAAAGCTGAAAGTACTTACCTTCCTCCAGATTCACCCAGCAACGTGCAATACTTCTGTAGAATGAGTAGAGTTGAATCCATTAGGTTCCCTGGGGCTGACTGGCATCTGCACAGTAGCTGCTGTGAGGGAACCATCCTCAGAGAAGATCCGCACCACTGAACAAAATCTACCACAACAGTCACATGACCCATTTCTTCTCATCCCCTACAAAACACTCCTTTCAATATCTCTTCCAATGCATTATTTAATTGACTTGGGACAAAAATCTAAATTTATCCAATACATTTTTCGCTTTTATGAAGAACAAAAACCAAAGCCAGTTATAATGAGTCTAGAGTCCTAGAACTCAGGAGGCAGAGATAAAACCAAGAATTCAAGGCTGATTGGAGCCTTATGAGCCCCTGCCTCAAAACAACCTCTTCAAAAACCATGACACAAAAGAACAAACCTGAGGTCACACTTCCTTTTTTAATAATTATCATAAAGCAGCATGGTACGGAGTTGACATAAAACGCTGACGTGTAGGTCAGTGTCACAGGATAGAGAGCTCAGCCATGCATGAACAGTCAAGGGATCTTTGACAAAGGTGCCAAGGATAAACAGTGGGGAGGAACCATCTCTCCAGTAGATACTTCTAGGAAAATTGGGTATCCACATAGAACAGAATGAAATTGAACAACTTGACCCTCATCTTATATCATAAACAAAAATCAAGTCGAGAGAAATTAATTGCTTAAACACAAGCTTATAATTATAAAGATCCCAAAAGAAAATGGGGGACATCTTCATGTGGGCTCTACTGATAGTCGCTTGGATATGAAGTTAAATGTGGGCAATAAAAGAACAAAGTGAAACTCCATCTCTAGAAAGTCTCTGTGCTGCCAAAGGAACAGCCCTCAGAATGAAAGGGTAGCAAGGACAGGGAGAGAATGTTTTAATTCTAATATCTAATAAAAGATTAAGATCTGGTCTCCACACACAAACCACAGCATGTGTACACCCCACACGCATGTACACACATGCAATACATAAGCCTTCAGTAGTGCATTCTCAAAGATAAGCAAAAACTGTGAATTCATACCTTTATTATGCCAAATCCCACTGGCCTGGCACTTGGTATACACATGAAGAAGCCAGCCATTTCTCCTTGCATTGAATTTAAGTTGAATGTTGAGTTTAATGCCATGTTTTATATCACATATATCAAAAGGTAGGTTAACATCCTGTGGACTTTGCATACATTGACTACCCGCGATTTCTGTTTCACAAGAGCAACTACTTGGAAATAACTAAATCTCATACACGCATTCCCTGGGATCAGGAGTTACTGGGAGAATTAGGCTCACTGCTAACAAACACACACCAGTGATTCCAACGAGAGAGGGGTCCGCTCCTAACGCAAGGATGCAGGTGCATGGGAACCAGACAGATCACAGCAGCACTGTGAGATAGCTTGCTCTCGGAAGGCCTCGGAACACAGGACTGCAGGAAAGCAGATATCCTAGGAACATGTATGTCTCTCCCTTAGAGGATCAAACTATTTCCAAAGAATTTAACTTTCCTGGAAATATCATGCTGGGAGAAGCAAAAGGCCGAAGCTTGACGCCAGACAGCAGAGGATTTTGCCACACAGTTCTTACAACTTTATGCCTTACAGGAGAGACGGAGCTGAGACAATGCTTGGTCAATTGTCTACACCTTGACCATGCTCACTTTGCTATGCATACCACTTACCCTCTGTGGAAACCTGAACCTCATGTCAGTACCCCTGACTAGACCCTCTTATCTGTCTCTCCTTTTCCCAATGTGACCACATGACACAAATTACTTTTCTCTGCTTTTCAGCATTCCTTGTCACTTCTATAGGCACATTGGGGTAGGGACTAGCCCTAACTTATTGGAGCCTTGGGAGCCCAGCCTCTTACCCTGGAATGTGCAGTAACAACAACTCTGACATTTCTAAAGGTGGACCATTACCTCTTGCTAGAAGAGGACAGAATTCCAACAATGGCACTCACAGTTAGACAGCACAGTTAAAGGCATGGCTAACTTATTGACTTTTGTCAAAGATAACTAACTGTGGGATTTGTTCAAGTCCCATTGGCTTTCAGAATGTAACAGGGTAGTTTCTCAAAAGGAATTTGGTGTATAGTCCTAACGATACAAAATGGATACTAGAGACATATCTAGGGTATAGACATTTGACACAACATGGAATTTGATTTGACTTTTTTAACATTCAAAATTCAAGTACTTCCTAACACAATACCTTGGAGTGAATCTAAGAATAAAACCAATCTCACAGGCTTGATATGAATACTAATTATACCATATACTTAAAAATGTAAAGAATAACCCTCCGAGTAGGAATAAAGCTTTAAAAAAACATGATTCTGCAAAGGTTATCATCTAGTCTGTCAAATTAGATTGCTAGAATGTTGTCGTAGAAATAGCAATTCTACAGTCCATATAGAAGCACAAAAGACTCGAGATAGCCAAAGCAGTCCTCACCATGCCGGAAGAGCCTGGATGTAGGTCAACCTGCATACACAAAGTTTTGGGTTTGATTCCCATCACCGATAGATAAACGAGGCAGAGTGGAACAAGCCTCTAACCGTAGCACTAGGGAGATAGAAATAATAAGGTCAGAAGTTCAAGGTCATTCTTAACCCAGACTACCAGGCTAGTCTTGGTGGCATAAAACAACAACATCTCAACAACAGCAGCAACACCCAAAAAACAAACAAACAAAAAAGAGCAATGGCAAAGATATTCCCATTCCTGGTGCCAAGTTACACTACAATGCCTTAGTGAGTAAAATAGCATGAGATTATACAAAACAGACACGCAGACCAGTGGGATAGAAGGAAAGGCTGAGAACTGCATCTCCAATCTAGAACCCTCTGAGCCTCAGCGACAGTGCCCAACATGATATTGTGGGGACAGCTGGTAGGTAAAATGCTGGTCATTCTCAAACCCAGAACATTGGGAGCCACACAGTGCACTTCAGGAATCACACAGCTTGGGAGAGGAAAATGGGAAGAAGCCTGGTTGGGCCTCCCTGAAATCTTGTCTGGCTGAATTCGGTAAGAGACCCTATCTCAAGAAAAAAGGAAAAAAGGATAGAGAAGATATAGTCCAACTAGGGAAAACACCCACAAAGATTAATGGCCTTCACATACATGTGGACACACATGCTGATGCACATGAACATGTATGCACGCACAATGTTTAAGCAAACGTCGGAGCAAAAGCAACTTCTTCAACAAATGGTGCTGGAGAAACGGATTGTCCATGCTTAGAACAATAAACTCCATCCTTATCTTTCCTGGTAATAAAAGCAACACAAAGTGGACCACGGACTCCATAGTGAGGCCCAAAACCACTAAAATGAGGGACCTGCCTCATAGGATAGGTATAGAAAGAGATTCTGGGGAAAGTCTAACGGCCAGGAAAGGATGAAATTGACAAACAGGATTTCATTACATTAAGAAGCTTCCATACACAGCATAGAAAACTCTCAAAAGAGTAAAGAAATGGCACAGAGAAAGAGAGCGAATTTTTGCATGAAGATCGTATCCACAATTTATAAAGGCCTTAAAAAGCAAACACCATTTCAGTCCCGCTAGAACGCCTACCATCAAGAAAGCAAGTGCTGGTGAGGATGAGGGGATGTCTTACCCACTGTCAATGGGAAAACAACTAGTGTAACCATATGGAGATCGCTACGGCGGTCCTTCAGAAGTAAAGCCCTAGAATTACTAGTTGATTCACTCCTTGAGAGGTAAACAAAGGAATGAAGAGTCGGAAACTCACACACACCCTGGTTAGTGCCACACATGGTAGCCAAGTTATAGTCAGAGCGGGTACTGATCAATGAATGCATGGGTACATAAGATGTAGTGCATGTGTAGAATGGACTATTACATAGATATAGAAAAAATGGAAAAGAATGTAACCATGTTTGCAGGAAAGTGGACGGACCTCAAGGTCACCATGTTTTAAAGAAAAAGGGTCAGACTCAGAGAGAAGCCTGTTTTTCTCTCAGATGTGGAAAAGAGACAGACAGAAAAGTATTGTGGGAGGAGTAGGTGCTAAGGAAAGTGAAATCAAGTAGAGAATGGGGGATGAATATGGTCAGAGCCTATTTTATACTTTGTGCAAATGTTGCAATGAATGCGACGTTGTTTCATACACCATATCAGAGTAAAGGTGTTTGAAACAAATAAAATTGTTGCCATTATCAATGTCTCTTCTGGAACGCTAAGGTGTCCAGTTGGGAGCTGGCAAGTCTGTTCTGCTTTGCTTTTCCCCATGCTCTGTTCTCCCTGGGCAGCCTGTATGCTCCACGTCTTCCTTTACTCCGCCTCCTTCGGAAGAACTGTTGTTAGTCCTGTAGAATTAGGCTGCGGTCTTCAGCAGCCTCAAGCTCCATTTCATGCACAAGGTCTTCAGCACATAGAGGTACAGCAGCACAGAATCTCTCCTGACACAGGCTCTGCAAGCAGCATATTTGCACGCTGTGTCTTTCTCTCTCCTCCCTGGGGAAACCCTGGGAGAGTTTTGTAGCCTCCAGGGTTGAAAGGAAACATTTTTTTTTTAGACTAAAGGAGCAACCTAACTATACACCCTAAAATTCCCTGATACTTTGTCAAGAGCCACAGAGGCCCAGTCCTTTAATATTTAACAGTCCATATCCTGTAGTTACAGAATCAAAAACTAGGAGTCAGTTGTGAAGAACCACCACTGCCTGCTTGGGAGCGATCGTCTCCCCAAATTCTATTCATGTGAGTTATTATTTTCCAACACCTGGCATGTTTGTGTATTATTATTCTCATGTCACAGACAAGGAAACCGAGCTCAGAGGAATTTCAATTTTCTGCCAAGCATCACAAGGGTGAGTTTTGAAATTAATTTGCTGCCTCTATGTGGTTTCTACTCTGATAGGTAGGTATTTAAAAAAAAAAAATTCAAGTTAGTATCTCAGTGGCTAAGAGCACATACAGTTCTTACAGGGGACCCAAGCTCGGTTTCCAGCACCCACAGAAGTGGTTCACAACTGTCTGAAATTCTAGCTCCACAGGACCCAACAGTTCTGGCCTCGTGGGGCACCTACATTCATGTGTACACATACAACAAGAAATAAAAATAAACACAGACTACCTCATACGAAGTGATGGGACACATTTTACTTATACATTTGATAAATTGGGGCTGTGGACATAGCTCAGTTAATTGAGAGCTTGCCCGGGATGCATGGGGCTCAGGGTCCCACCCACAGTGCTCCAAAACCAAGCTGATTCCTCGGCTCCTCTTCCCTGAGCGACTCCTGCAAGTGATCCGTAATATACAGATGGAATAGTGTGTGTGTGTGTGTGTGTGTGTGTGTGTGTGTGTGTGTAATAGTACAAGTTTATTTATATAGAGAACAATTTAAAATCAATGCTAAAAATTAACTAAAACAATATGAAAAATGTCAAAATGGATGGTCTTATATGCATATTTTAAAAAGACCTTTTGTAAAACGAATAATTAGCTTCTGGCCCGGAGAACTAGCTCAGGGTAGAGTGTTTGCCTAGCATACAAGCTGGGTTCCAGAGGCCCCAGGTTCCATTCCCAACATGGGAGGTGATGATGATGGTGGAGGTGATGATGATGGTGGTGGTGATGATGGTGATGATGGTGGTGGAGGTGGTGGTGATGATGGTGGAGGTGATGATGATGGTGGTGATGATGATGGTGGTGGTGATGATGATGGTGGTGGTGATGATGATGGTGATGATGGTGGTGATGATGATGATGGTGGTGATGATGATGGTGGTGGTGATGATGGTGGTGGTGATGATGATGGTGGTGGTGATGATGGTGGTGGTGATGATGATGGTGGTGGTGGTGATGATGATGGTGGAGGTGATGATGATGGTGGAGGTGATGATGATGGTGGTGGTGATGATGGTGGTGATGATGATGATGGTGGAGGTGATGATGGTGGTGGTGGTGATGATGATGGTGGTGGTGATGATGGTGGTGATGATGATGATGGTGGTGGTGATGATGATGGTGATGATGGTGGAGGTGATGATGGTGGTGGTGATGGTGGTGGTGATGATGATGGTGGTGATGATGATGATGGTGATGATGATGATGGTGATGATGGTGATGATGGTGGTGGTGATGATGGTGGAGGTGATGATGGTGGAGGTGATGATGGTGGAGGTGATGATGATGGTGGAGGTGATGATGATGGTGGTGGTGGTGATGATGATGGTGGTGGTGATGATGATGGTGGTGATGATGATGGTGGTGGTGATGATGATGGTGGTGGTGATGATGATGGTGATGGTGGTGATGATGATGGTGGTGGTGATGATGATGGTGATGGTGGTGATGATGATGGTGATGATGATGATGATGGTGGTGATGATGGTGGAGGTGATGATGGTGGTGGTGGTGGTGATGATGATGGTGGAGGTGATGATGATGATGGAGGTGATGATGATGGTGGAGGTGATGATGGTGGTGGTGATGATGATGGTGGTGGTGATGATGATGGTGATGATGGTGGTGGTGATGATGATGGTGGTGGTGATGATGGTGATATCAATAACCTTCTAATCTGTCTACTTAGAACACTGATGTTTATTCAAATCAGATTTTTCTCAGTGACACATACTGATGTTTAGTTTGTCGAAATCCTAGGTCCACTGTCTAGTTACCAAATTGTACCCTAACTTCCCAAACATGTGGGAAGTCATTCACAGTGACGGGCAGAGACAAATAAGATAAAATTAAAAATCAACTTACGTTAAAATTTTAAAAAAATTAAATAGACATTTGTTATTCCTACGTATATTTTCCAGAGTCTGACTGATGAGGGCACTCAAATGTTTGGTTGCCAACATTGCACTGTGGTTTGAATTCCTTACCTACCGAAATCCCAGCCAAAAGGCTTCCTTCAGTTCTGTATTAAATTTTCCCATTTGGTTGGCTGCCTTAATCAACTTAACTGATTATTTACCAGCCACCATCTCCCCTGTGCAGGCGCCATATCAGAGATGATATGAATGACTTCTGGGGCTCTAGCTGCTGCTGCTGCTGCTGCTGCTGCTGCTGCTGCTGCTGCTGCTGCTGCTGCTGCTGCTGCTGCTGCTGGTTGGTTTTTTCCCTGACTCTGCACACCAGCTCCCGCCCTTCTTGAACAATGCAGTTGTCCACACCTCAGACTCCTAAGGCTCTCCAGGTTTTGTTATTAGGTTTCTGGAAAGAGAGAATTAGTCGTTTCGGATTGTTTTATTTCCTAGTGGGGGGAGAGTTGGTGAGGTGGCTGAATAAAGCCAGTAGCGCGGTTAATGCTTTAACCTTGCGTATAATTTATACAATAAACAAAGTCACATGCTCTCCTAATAATTTAGATGTAAGCAAATGTTGATTTATTCAGGAAGGCTACTGCCCAGAGCGAGGCCTCCAGCTCTAAAATCTGAATTAAAGCAGGACAGAAGCAGGCTAGTCTATAATAACATTTGTATAATTTTATTTTTGCCCTTGGCTCAGTTCATTCCCTCGTACAGTAGACGCATGAAATTGGCTCTACGGGGCTCTACGGCCACCTCTAGCTGTTCCTTCATTGATATCCGGGCAGGACTGGAGCGAGACAAAGCCCCTCTCTAAGTTTTATTTTTAATCACGTAGGTCTTAGATTCCTAGGTCATTTCTGACAATAATTACCTTTCTCTGAATTGTGTTTTTTTGGCAAATATCTCTTAGAACAGCTTCATTTAACCTAAAGATACTGCTTTCCCCTCTGACTGAGAGAAGACGCTGAGAACTGAGCCGGTTAAATAGATGCGGTGCTGTTGTGGTTTCTTTTTTTCTTTATTCAAGCCCTGGGGCATGAAGTCTGAGTTCTACCTTCCTGTCAGCAGTGAAATGAAGGCCTTAGGAAATTCCTTAAATGGTGGAGGAAGAAAATAAACATTAACTTGAAAGAGTGAGGACCAGCCCCCCTCACCATTAACCTTTGACTTAAATAAAAATTAAGAACTTTATCATTTAGGCTTCTACTTGGGTTGGGCGGTGCAGTGTGACTCCCTGTTACGAGAGCCTGTTTGAGGCAGTCAAGGATTTGTGAGGACTTCTCAAAAGGAGACCAAGTTTCCCATCTGCACAGCGAAAGTTAGCTCTGACCGCCATCCCTGGCAAGTCCACCAAAAGTCCTTAAAATGTATCCATTTTACCCCCATTTTATCCACTTCTACCCCCCTCCAGCCCCCGATAACACTTTCATCTCCGGAAAAGCAACTGCACTCTTCGGGGTCAAAAGTTCAAAATAAAGAATTTTTCCCCTCAGGGCAGGAAATCAAATATGCTAAACCTTTCCTCTAACCTTTTGTGTAGGGGGAGTTTAAAAGAAAAAAGTCCTGAAAATTAGAAATGAAAAAAAAAAGGCATTTCCGGTCTATGTGACCCAAGCGTTTATCTCTCCTCCTTGCAGCTGGAGGTAAACAGCGGCCTTGGTGTTTGGGAGGCAAACATTGTTCCCTCCGATTCCTGGTAACCAATCTGCTCCCAGGCCTCCTCCATCGAGTCTGATTGTGCCCCGGGGCTCTGCAGGCAGCAAAGGAGGCTTTCAGAGAATCCAGGCCCTGTTTTGCCTTCATTACGAATTCCAAATAGAACAAGTTTCGCCTGGCTTAGGCCCTGGTTATGAAAGTTTCCCACAGCTCTCGAAAAAGATACAGAACAATAAATAGCCAGGCAGAAAAGTAGAAGGCAGGGGGACCGCCATCCAAGGTTTCTGGTCACCTCAGCTTGCCATGCCGGAGGAACTACTGTCGCTAGGACCCAGAGATAAAATAGTTTGCCTTTAGCCTTGAGGTCAGCAGTTGGGACCCGGAGCTTTCAGGTTCTGTCCTTTGTTCCCAGGTCCGCAGAGAAAAGGGTCCTTGGTCCCGGCCTCAGAAAGGAGAGAGCCCTTCCCTCCAGGTCTTGTGGCCCCTGGCTTTCTCTGGGGACAAGCTGTGAGGCACAGCAGCACTGGGAAATCTTTTACCCCAAGGGGCAGCTGTGGAGGTTCAAATGTTTTCAGGCATTTCCAGCATAAAAGCAAAAATTGATGAGTTTCAGTGGGACATGCTCTGAAACTCAAAGGAAAAAGCCCCGAGGCGGTGGGGGAGAGGAGGAAGCGTTTTATTGTCTTGCTGCGGGTTTCTTTTCTTCCTTTAGCTGGTGTCTTTATTGAGTCAAGATGTTATATGAATGCACCAGTGAAATATCACATGCAAACTCTTCAGGGATCTCTCAGCCCCAAGTTTACAGAGGAGGCTCTGTGCTGCACCCAAATTCTGGTAACCAACCCTCCCACCCCCCACCCTCCCCTACCTCTCCACCCTCCCTCAATTCCCCCCCCCCAACCCCTGCTTCTCCATTCTTTCAACATCTCTTGAAGGACTGAGAGATATACCACAGCCCTTGAGACAAATTACAGAAAGCCTGATCTTTTGAGCCCTTCACACATAGATTCGATCAATTCCTGTACAATAGCTTTGTTTTCTACACATTTGAAAGAAATTGTACGGGGTACTAAAATCCAACAATGGGGAATTTGCAGATTTTTTTTTCTTTTCCCCCAAATAATCGATCAGTCTTTATGTGTCCCTCCCTAAAAGCTGATTTATGCTATTGTTTTTATTATTTGATTTTCCGCAGTAACTGAGGCCTGGCGAGCTCTAATCCACCACACTGACATCATGGGGTGGACCGTGACTTTATTTCACTTAGGCGTTCTACTGAGTCTCTGTATGCATCGTTCATAGTGCAGTCCTCACACGTACATCATAACTTAGCCCCTTAGGCTCACTGAGCTGTGTGAGAAGGACGGTGTGGTCAGTGTTTACAGACTGGACACGAGATGATTATTCCCCCCACCCCTTGTTAAAGCATGGTCGTGCTCTGCACATCCTGGGTGGCTTCAAGCTCATGGGGCTCCCTGGCATTGATGCTACAGATGTGTGCCTGATCATGCTTTAAGAGTTCTTTAACGGGACCAGATTTTATCATATTAGCGAGTGTGGCCTGAAGAGAACACTGCATTAAGTCCCTCACTTTGTTGAGTGTGCTACGGTTGGGTGTATCTGAGTGGTGCAGCCTGCTTAACATGTAACATGTTAACATGAAGCCCCAAGTTCCATACCCAGCATTAGGAAAGTGTGTGTGTGTGTGTGTGTGTGTGTGTGTGCACTCACGCGCGTGTGCGAACTTGTAAACCCTTTGTTCAGATTGGCTTCCCTGGTAGCCACACTTAACAGAAGCATTAGACAGAATCCATAGGAACATTCTAATTTCTCCCTTTGTGTTTATACTACAAAATATACACAAAATGCAAACCTTACATTTGATGTGTCTGGAATTATAATACAAAGAGACATTGTTGTTGTTGTTGTTTTTTTTTTTTTCCAAGAAATCCGCACTTGCCAGGTGGATCCTACAGGCTAATGTGTCATCATATGAATGTCTTTATTAAGACAGTGAAAGGGTAACAGCAAGGACCAAGGTGAAATAAAGACCAGAGACTTCATAGATGAAAACGCACTGTCAACATCAGACCCTAACCACAATTCCAAAAAAAACCCACATGCACCCATCATGTGTATCCAGAGGCCTGCTGTGCTCTCGGTTATGTGTAAGTGAACTGTTCTCTGAGTGAATAAAGAAACTTTCTATGATAGTCTACCCTCCCAGGAAGGAAGGAAGGAAGGAAGAAAGGAAGGAAGGAAGAAAGGAAGGAAGGAAGGAAGGAAGGGAGGAAGGAAGGAGAGAAAGAAAAGAAACTTCCACTTCCAAAGATAAGAATAAAATTGCATCTGATTTAAAAAAAAAAAAAAAGTCCCTTCAGGGCAGTTTGGAGGGAGAGTAAAGCCAGACATCCAACCAGGCTCCTTCCTGTAAAATACGTGAAACTCATAGAGATATCCTTTTCCGTTTAAGGTAGTAATCTTTATAATGAATCTCAGATCATCAGTCAAGATGCTTGTTTGGTAAGAATGAATTTTTACCTCTTACAGGATGGCAAGATTGCCTTGGCAGAAAGCAGCCAAAATGCTAATCAAAATAGTAATTAATATAAAAAATGCTTTTATGCGTTTTCCCCCCGTAGGAAAAATGGCTTTCTTCAAGGCATTCCAAGATGATGGAATTGTCTGCTCCTAGACAGTGGGCCTGTGGGTCCTCTTTTGAACATAATCCCCAGGCCTCTCCACCCCCACACCACGCTCTTCCCTTCCCCTCATACCTGCCTGGCATGGGATACACTCAGTCACACTCCAAATCCTCTCCTAACGTTCAAAGTAAAGTGAAGCCTGCACAGGATGCTGTGGGGACTTCCTTCAAGTACAGAGATGATGGCTGCCCTTCTCCTGATGCTGGGAATCTACCCGTGTCTCTCTCAAAGCTCCTCAGCCACAGAACATTCATAAGTTGCTGAAGCAAAGCTGTGGTCAGCAGCACTGTAGCCAGTCACTGTCCTGGACTTACTCGTCCACTGTGCTTTCTAAGCGTCCTGGCCCTGGACATAAAGGCTGAAAGAGACGAGGAGCACCCTACTCTGCCTTCCACCCCGATTTAGACTGAACCCAGCACTGCACGCGGGCTAGGCCAGGCTTTCCCAACTGAACCACATGTGAGTTCATTTTCTACAAGGCAGACACTTGGTAAGCCAGACAACAAATAAAGACAACCACCTCAGAAGTGGTTAGTGAAAGAAGGGCCCTGAGGATATGGCTGGGAAAGGAAAGGGATGGTGGGGGGTGGAAAGGGATGGTGGGGGGTGGAAAGGGATGGGTGAGCCTCACTGGGGAGATGAACATGTCGAGTTTGAATTCTAATCAATTCTTTAGTGTTGATTGGCTAAAATCACTACATAGATCATTGAAGCTCACAGTCTCTCTCTCTCTGTCTCTCTCTCTCTGTCTCTGTCTCTCTCTACACACACACACACACACACACACACACACACACACTCAAAGCAGAAATATTAATCTCCACCTAGCACTCCCCTTTCACGTACCAGCAGGACCACCCCAGGCATCGCAGCTCAGCTGAGGACTTTATTTAATTATGGAATGTTCTGCAAACGTCTTCCAAATTGTAGAGATAAAGCTGTGTAAAGCGCTGACCTTCAAGAGCATATAGCCCTCCGTCCATCAGTCCCTGGTGAATCTGAACCCTCGGCAGCTCACTATTTGTTTTAATTTACTGCTGTTTTCCTAATTTCTCCTTAAAAAATCAGTGACCTGCCGAAGCGTGTTCATTCTTTTCAACACCACTGCCACTCAAGCCACTCTAGGCTGCAGCAAAACATGCAACCGTTGCGGTCAACACAAGGCTAGCTGCACAGCCATACACTTCCTGGCATGCAAGAAAAGACTTCGTACCACTTATTCAGTTTTAAAATGTTTTCTTAAGGTCCCTCTCACCTCTGTGACAAACCCAAAGGCCAGATTTTAAAAGAAAGAAAGAAGAAAAAAGAAAAGAAAAAAAGAAAAAGAAACCCAAAGGAATGCTTAGAATATGGTTGCATGGAGAAGGCGAAGCAGTGCACCATGACATCTCCTTCGTCGCATCCGGATTCCTCCATATGGTTGCTTAGGTGTCTGATGGTTTGTCAGAAAGCTAACCATAACTTAGGCGGAAAACTGGACTCCATTAAAAAAACATTAAAGGCTGAGAGGGAGGCAAGTTGATGTGGCATGGCTCCCAGCAATAAGAAAGCAAGGGTGCATGCTGCAGCTTCGAAATGGAAAGTGACGTCCTCATAAAAACACTGCTCCAGGCAGGCGTGCTGCCCAAGTTCCCCTGCCAGCTCAGAATATTTCGCTCCAAGGGATTTCCACTTTCAGATGTATCTTTGGATGCAAAATAGGCTGCCCAGGAGGAGACGGCCTCAGAGAGGGGCAGGGAGCATTTGTTCCCAATTAGGAGCGATTTCTCTTAAACCTAAGTTTCATTTTTTATTTTTATTTTTAGATGGAATATCTTATCAGGAAGCATGCGAGTGCATTCGATGTGCCACCTGGCAGACACCCCATGATCTGCTGGCCTTTATGACCAGTAAGTGAGGCCCATAGAAGACTGGAGGTAAGCAATATTAAGAACTCCACTATTACTGGATATCAGGGGAACCCTTCATCCTAATTGCAAAGCTCAGAGCTTCAGGCAGCTGAGATTTTTTTGGTTTGGGGCTTTTCCACAGCATTCCAATGCAGTATATCCAATCAATAAATATGATGCTATGCACAAGACCAGCACGAGGCTCCTCAGCTCCCTTGAGTTTTGTATTTGACTTGTTAAACTGTAAAAAGAGTTAGAGAAACAAACAGAAGACAAATAGCTTGGTCCCTAGCTGCCAAAATAGAAAACAAATAAACAAACCCCAGCGCTCAGAAAAAAAGGGAAAATGGGGAAACAGAGCGCGCAGATCTGGTTCTGGGTGGGGTGCGTGGCAGGTGGGGAGCCTTCCTGTGTACCGTGATAGGGAACATATATCCTTCAGTCAGAATTTGGTGGTAAAATTGAGAAGTGAAGACTGGGGAGAGGCTCAATCTGTAAAGTATTTGCCATACAAGCATAAGGGTCCAAAACCCACGAAAAAAGCTGAGCCTGGTGGTGCCCGCTGAAATCCTAGTGCTGGGGACACAGAGGCAGGTGGATTTCTGGGCTTGCTAGCCAGCCAAATTAGCCTCCAGGCCAGCAAGAGACAGTACCAGAGGACAACAGCCAGAGTTTTCCCGCTTCTGCACAAGGGCATACACAGATGCTTTTGTACCTACATACCCAAACATGCACCTGTCCATGTGTGAACAGGTGCCAGCACGTACACACTCACACACACACACACACACACACACACACACACACTCCCCCACACACACTCCCACTCCCACACACTCATACACACATGCACACACATACACACACACTCCCCCTGACACACAGACATACACACACACACTCCCCCACACACACTCCCTCACACACACACTCCCACACACACACTCCCACACACACTCCCACACACTCACACTCACACACACACACACACACACAGAGGGCTTTTTGTTATTAGGGGTTCGTTTCATTTTCTTATTTTTTTTTCTTTTTTTTTCGGGGCCGAACCCAGGACCTTGGGCTTCCTAGGCAAACGCTCTACCACTGAGCCAAATCCCCAACCCCAAACACACACCCCCTTTCATCTTTTTCTTCTCTTTCTCCCCCCCCCCCCCCGGAGCTGGGGACCGAAACCAGGGCCTTGAGCTTGCTTGCCAGAGCTCGCTCTGCCACTGAGCTAAATCCCTAACTCTTGTTTCATTTTCTAATCCTGTGTGTGTGTGGTGTGTGTGTGTGTGTGTATGTGTGTGGTGTGTGTTGCGTGTGTGTTGCATGTGTGTGTATGTGTGTGGTGTGTGTTGCGTGTGTGTTGCATGTGTATGTGTGTGTATGTGTGTGGTGTGTGTTGCGTGTGTGTTGCGTGTGTGTTGCATGTGTGTGTATGTGTGTGTATGTGTGTGGTGTGTGTTGCGTGTGTGTTGCATGTGTGTGTGTGTGTGTGTGTGTGTGTGTGTGCACGCGCACGCATGTGTGTTAGAGAAAAGCTTGCGGTTCTTGCTCTCAGTTCATTGGGGTGTGCTCTCTCTTCTACCACTGCTCTGGTACTCCAGTTTTGCTGGCCATTGCACACTGGCCTACCACTCCCGCCTCTGCTGCCCACTTCCCCAGGATTGTAGACACTGCCAGCAGAGCCCAGGGACAGAGCTCTGCATATCAGGCTCTCCCTAGCAAGCATGTCCACTTGACTTTGTTTTGAGCAGGGTCACACTCTGCAGCCCAGGCTAGCCTGGAACTCTATATGTACAAACTCATGGTGATCTTCCTGTTTTAGCAGCCTCGTAGAGTTGGAATGACAAGAGTAAGCCATTACACATCATCGACATGAGGTTTCTTTACCACATCAGACCATGACAAGCTTCTGCCCAATCCAGCCACATGGCGAGTTAGGAATACCCAACTTAGAGACACCCATGGAGAAGTTCACCGCAGTCCCTTTCTTGGGGACACGTTCAGGAGGCTTATTTTTCTCTGAGTTTTCTCTGCTTTCAGTCTCAGCTGGAAAACGTCTATACCCAGAACCAACAGAGCATTCTCAGCTTAGATGCTCGCAACTGTGTGCCGCACGGGAGTGCTGAAACCAGCCGAGAAGTGTCGCTGCATTGACTGAACGAGGGCTTCCCTGGTTCACATTTACCCAGTGTGCTCCCAGCTGCCCTGTTAGAGGCTAAGCCAGGAGCATGAATGATGCTGGCAATGGAGTAAGGACTGGGTGCTGAGAAGTTCGAATAAGCCCAGCCCTGGGAAACACACAGCCCTGGGAAACACACAGCCCTGGGAAACACCCACCGTGAAGCCAGGTGCTGCAGGCCCCTCCCACGTGTCCAGCAAACAGAGCTACCCATACCCTGATATTTATGAAACCTGTTGCAGACACACTTGGATCCGACAACACCAAGTTAGAGATGATGAGAGTCAAATTCAGAGTATGGTGTTTTAGAAATACCTTCACCAAATAGATTTATTTATTTATTTATTTATTTATTTATTTATTTATTTATTTATTTTGGTATATGCACAAAATATAAACAAGATAAACCAATGGCCACACAAACTAAAGAACGTCTTTCAATGCATATGCAATACAAATCCCAGTGGAAGCCTGGGGACTTGGCTCAGTGGTAGAGCACTGTGTCAGTGCTCATGAGGTCCTGGGTTCAAGTCCCAAAACAACCTGTTTCTAATTAAAAAGTCTAGATAAGGAACTGAAGAGATGGCTTAGCAGTTAAGAGCACTGACTGTTCTCCCAGAGGAACCAGGTTCAATTCCCAGCATCTACAGGACAATTAACAACCATCTGTAACTTCTGCTCTAAACCTACTTCTGACCTCTGCTGGCACCAGGCACCAAGTGGTGCACAGATGCACATGCAGGCAAACCCACATCCATAAAACATAAATTAATAAATCTTAAAAAAAAATCCAGATGACCATGTTATACCTGGTGGGAATGCTTTCACTCTACTGCTTCGCAAATCATTTCCCAGCATGCTATACTGCTCACCACTGCCCAAGACCGTGGGGCTGAGTGACCATGAGCTAAAACCATCAACCACAATAACCCTTCTTCTATATTAAGGTGACTGCTCCAGGTATTTTGTCACAGTAATGGAAAGCTGACTGACACAGAGATAAAATAATGTTATGTCTTAGGCTTGGATCTCCACTGTCTTACTCTCTGACTGGGTCTATAAGGAAAATCTCTGGTTCCTAAAAGCATTTGCAAACACCTTATCTCTTCACAACCCAGAGGAATGCTTCCAGCATGCGAGACTAGAGTAGGAGGCTTTTCAGAGACTGCAACTTTTGCTGTTAGGAGGACACGGAGGTTGAGACTTATCCCACTACATACCCTCATAGTGGGTAGAAGGCACAATGGACAAGCTGGTTTGTGTGCATTTTGAAGAGGAAAGGCAGTCCACAGAACAAGTTGTCCCCTCTTTACCCCCAAATTGAGTGTGGATATCCGAGAGCATGCTGTCACTGACTGAAAGGCTGGCCCGCATTTTCTCACAGAGGCACCTGAACAAAGTAATAGAGTGGGTTCTGGGCACAGCACAGGAACTCCATCTGAGGCCATGTCACACACAAGGACCCACCCTAACTGATGTTTCTACTGACACCTCTGATCGAAGTTGAACCTAGGTCAAAACATGATTAAGCTTACCCAGAGATGTGTAAACAGGACCAGTGCTATCTCCTGATAAGGAATTAGAAACAACCCAGGTCTATGGTTTTCTCTTTCATAAAAGTCCTGGTGCCTCTGTGCTACAACTTGAAACCAGCAACTTAAAACCACTTTTCTTTTTTAACTCCCAGGAATCCAACTGAAGGGCTTACACATGCTAGCCAGGCAACTGTTCTACCACTGAGGCACATTTCCAGCCCCTTTCCAATTCTCGTATTTACACAAACCACAGCTTCTCTGGGGCCTTTCCCAAATATTTGTAGACCAATTCCAAGAACGAGTGGTGAAGGAATAAATGAGATGAAACAATTATTCTCAAATCCCTGAAGTCCAGAACATCCCACTCTGCAGGCGATGATCAGAGTAGGGGGTTCTGGGAATAAGCAAGGTTATCTGGTCAACCTTAGGGTCTAACACAAGGTCATGACCACAACTACCTTAGCTCAAACAGTAAACTCAAAATTTCCAGAACATTCTCTGGTCCTAAGAACTCCAGAAAAAATCCTTAACAGTGTGTGTGCGCGTGCATGCGTGTATGTGTGTGTGTGTGTGCGTGTGTGTGTAGATATAGATATATAGATATAGATTAGATGTACATATATAGATATTGATGAGACAGGTATAGATGACATAGATTAGATGTACATATATAGATATTGATGAGACAGGTATAGATGACATAGATTAGATGTACATATATAGATATTGATGAGACAGGCATAGATGACATAGATTAGATGTACATATATAGATATTGATGAGACAGGTATAGATGATACAGATAGTTGAGTAGACATGAAGATGGAAAAGCCTTCAGGCTGCTTTATTGTTGAGTGTCTTCCAAAATGAAAAAGAGTGAGGAAGATTTCTGGGAAGAAGAACAACCTGTGAGATGTTTCAGAGTCAAGAGGGGAAACGGAGTTTAACGTGGCCGTACACAATGAAAAGTAACGGCTAAATACCCACACCTAAAGGAACCTGGACACCACCCTTCCAAGGCTCACAAGGCACTGGAAGGGGAGGTAGAGTAAGAGCTGGAAGGAGTGGAGTAGACACTGCCATCCGGGCACATCACAGCTATTGCTCTCTGGAACACGCAGCCGCTGCAATGGCCTGCTAAGACCTATAGAAGTGGGCTGGAGAGATGGCTCAGCCGTTAAAGGCTAGGCTCACAACCAAATATATAAGACCTACAGAAGTGGAAGTTCACCAACATTTCATCATGGATGACAAGAGGAGCTCACCAGTCCCCACCGAACACAAGGACTTATCAGTAGCTGCTGGGGTGAGAGGTGACATCCATGCATGGGTGCATCCGAATGAGCCCAT
Source organism: Rattus norvegicus (assembly GCF_021556685.1). Lineage (NCBI taxonomy): Eukaryota > Metazoa > Chordata > Mammalia > Rodentia > Muridae > Rattus > Rattus norvegicus. The sequence goes on along the minus strand of NC_141551.1, from coordinate 6,564,524 downwards.
TGGCTCCACAAGAACAGCAAAAGCTGTAGATGGAAGAGAGGGGGACCAGAGAGGGTAATGGGGAATGTTATCAAAATGCATTCTCTACCTGAGTGAAATGTCATCCTGAAGCCTGTTATATCATCCGTGTACAATAATAAACACTTTGGAAAATACAGTACTGCTGGGGAGATGGATTGGTGGTAAGAGCACTGGCTGCCTTTCCAGATGGATGGACCCACGTTCAATTCCTAGCAACCACATGACAGCTACAACTGTCTGAAACTCAAGTTCCAGGAGAGATCTGACACCTTCACACATGCACACACACACACACACACACACACACACACACACACACACACACGCAGCCAAAACACCAGTGCACATAAAATAAAAATAAATTATAGAAAGATTACATTTAAAAAAGAAGAAAATACACTGCTGACCACAGTCTAGATGCTGGCTTGGGGAAAGCCAGCTAGGACGAGGGGAAAGAAAGCTGGAAGGTGCTAGAGACAATGTCTCTCACAAGGTGAGAGGAGAGAAAGGAAGAAGGGAGGGGGATGGTGAAGGGAAGGAGGGAGAGCACCCCTGCAGAATAAGACACTTTGCCAAAAGCCCAAGAGAGCAGTCTGTAACTTTTGTTAGCCAAGAACAGGTGCCCCGAAGATACCACTTCCTTCCCTAGGTTCTACCAGCCCTAACTGCTCACATCTCGAAGGGGAAAATAACTCCCAAAAGAATTTCACTTAAGTCACCGGGTTTCAACCAATTTTAAAGTCTTAAAGAGAAATGTCGCTTTACTGAGTAATAACTGAAGGGGCTTTCTCTTGCTTCTGTTCTCTTTGCAGTACTGGGGATCAAACCAACAACCTTGCACATGCTAGACAAGTAAGCTACCATTGAGCTACATGCCCCGCTGTAGAATTGTTAGAATAATAGCAATTAGAATGGCAAAGGGTCTCGGGGCCTTACTTGTGAAACACACGAGAGGCTGCCCAGGACATGGTGAATAGATGCTCTCTCTGTATGTCTGTGTGTCTCTGTGTGTGTGTGTGTGTGTGTGTCTGTCTGTCTGTCTGTCTGTCTGTCTGTCTCTCTGTGTGTGTCTCTCTCCTGTCTGTGTGTCTGTCTGTCTGTCTCTCTCTGTGTGTGTGTCTCTGTCTGTCTGTCTGTCTCTCTCTCTCTCTGTATGTGTGTGTGTGTGTGTGTGTGTGTGTGTCTGTGTGTGACCCGAACCCTGCCTGATTTGATGCCAGCAACAACAGATTCAAATCTTCCACAAGAGCAGCAAGTGCACCTCCACCCCGAGAATGGATGCTTTACGTACTAATGCAACCCGTGTGGGTGCTGCCAATGGAGGGAGGAATCTGAGGCGTTCTGTTGAGCACATGCAGACTGGGTGTGAGACCTGCAGAGGGTATCTGGATCCTTGTCAAGGTTGGATGAGGAAAATCCACACATGCTCATGTGTTTGGATATTGTGTCCCCAGCTGATGGTGCTGTTTGGAGCAAAGAGGAACTTTGGGGCAGCAGAGGCTCATGGGAGGATCACTGGTGACTGCTGTTAGGCAGCCTGCATTCTCACCGCAGTGTCTTCTCTGCCGTGGTAAACTATCTTCTTCTTTAAACAATGAGCCAAGAAGATTCTCTCCTCCAGTTGCTGCCTGTCATGTGTTTGGGCACAGACCAAGTGTAGTAACAAATAAGAAAACCTTGAGCAGCAAAGCTTGGTTCTGTCATGGAAGGTGCCTCTCAAGAGAACCCCCACCAGGGTGAGCTTGAGAGAAAGGCACAGGCTCCAGGAAAAGGGTTAAGAGTAGACTGAAGAGCTGTGGCTAAAGAGCCAGGGTGGAGGGTCTGCCTGCCCCTGAGCAGACAGCCAGAGTGCGAATGGAGGGCAGCGAAAAGTGTGCTGGCAGGGTATAAGAGCAGTACACTTTACCAGAAACTAATCAAACAGAAGGGCTCCTTCCCTCTGCACTATTCCCTACCTCCTCCTTAATCAAAAGAAAAGAAAGGGTCCTAAGAAGCTGAAGTGGGGTGGGGTACGGGAAGGGAGGAGGTTGATGAAGGGAAGTGATTCCTGCATTTGAAGATAGACTCCTACAGGTGAGACCGGCGGCAATGGTTTCCAATTACAGGGAAAGGTGAGGATGGCAGAGACGAAATGAAAGATCATATTTGTGTTTGTTCTCTATCAAGAATGAGGCTCTTCCTACCCCAAGGACAATGTTCTCAGAGAGAAAACCGTACTGTAAGGGACCATGGTGTCTCTCTACAGATTCTTAGAGCAGCTCAGACAGGGGCACGCTGTCATGATGGTCCCACAGATCCCTCAATCCCACACCTGCTAACAGGAGGCCGAGGGAGCTCCTAAGATGCCTTTCCTCTTGACTGCAATCACTGCCCACCCAAACCAGAATTCAGCTGATCAGACCTGCAAACACACAGAGAAGGGCGTCCATTGGCAACACATTGTGCACTGAGCTGTATCCCCAGTGCTGTGTCCTCCTTAGCCCCAAGCCCCCAAAGGTCCTGCAACCTCAGGTTTCGACTCCTTCGCTCCAGTACATGCATTTTTTCTGTGCTTTCTCCTATCTCAGGAAGGCCTTGGGCTGCTTCTCTGCTGTCCTTGAGCTAACGTGCTGTTCCCTCAGACTTGCTGCTGCTCTTAAGGCCATTGCAAACAGGCCGTGAACATACGTTCTCTTCGGTCACTCACACTTATGACCACACACTTAGAACTCAGCACCTACAGTTCCTCTACTCCAACTTCCTGCCCCTCTCTGCTGATCTAAGCAACACACCCCCTTTAATATTCCTTTTAACTTATTATGCCTCTGTATATGTGTGGCATGAGTGCAGGGACCCAAGAAGGATAGCAATTAGATCCTCTGAAGTCAGAGTAACCGGTGGCCGTAAGATGCCCAGTGTGGGTGCCAGGAACCAAACTCGGGCCTCTGCAAGAGCAGTATATGCTCTTAACTATGGAGCTGTCTTCCTGGATTCCATTTTCCTTTTAAAGAAACTCACTTCTTTTTTTTGTGTAATGTTATTGAATTACATTTCTCGTAGTGTGTGCTACTTAATTTTCTCTTTCTGCGACAAGTTTCCAACAAAACAGTTAAAGGGGACAGAATTTGGGTCAAAAAATCCAAAAGTTTCGGTTCATCCTCGCAGGATACAGAAGAATGTTTGTTCAAATCATGGTGGTAGAGAGAGGACGCACTGGGGAGAGAGCCTACGCTCTGAGCATTCTTCAGCCACACCAGAAGAGCAGAAGAGGGCATCCGGTCCCATTACAGATGGTTGTGAGCCACCATGTGGTTGCTGGGAATTGAACTCAGGACCTCTGGAAGAGCAGCCAGTGCTCTTAACTGCTAAGCCATCTGTCCAGCTGCTCTGAGCATTCTTATTAGCACTCTTTTCTTCCTTTCGGGACACCAGAATATGAGGTATTCCCAAGCACACTGAGGGTAGGCCTTTCCTCAGCTGAACCTCTTTGGAAATGTTTCCATGGACACATCAAAGGTATGAAGGCAGGCTTTCCTAGTCTCCCTAGTTTAATAGAATTGACATTTAGAACATTAACAATTGAGTGACATTTAGTACATTAACAATATTAAGTATCAACCACCATTAATCCCATAATATTTCTATTAACCCCCAAAGGAGCCCAATTCCAACAGCATTTTTCTGCTTTCTTGACCACACCTTCCAGATGCCCCCCTGATGGCCGGATGGTTTACCTTATCTTAATCAGTGTTCTATCACTATGAAGAGACACTGTGACCATGACAACTCTTATAAAAGAGAACGTTCAATTGCAGCTGGCTTACAGTTTTAAAGGTTTAGTCCGTTATCCTCAAGGTGGGGAGCACGGCAGCGTCCAGGCAGACATGATAACCGAGAGTTCCACGTCCAGATCCACGGGCAGCAACAAGAGAGAGCCACCGACTGTGGCTCGGGCTTCTGAAACTTCAAAGCCCACCTCCAGTGATGCACTTCCCTTTCCCACAAGGCGCCAGCTCCTACTCTCTCTCAAGCATCGCCACCCCCTAGTGACTAAGCATTCAAATCTGTGAGCCGGATGTCTGCTGTAACAGGAAACCTGAGCAAAGCAACCTGGGGAGGAAGCGAGTGTTTGGCTCACAGGTCCAGGGTGTAGCTCATCATGGCGGGGGTGGGGGGAGTGGCCAGAGTGGGGAGTGGCGGCAGCTGCCCTGTCATGTGATACCTGCAGCAGGAAGCAGAGAGTCGGACAGGAAGGCTGGTGTGTAGCTTGGTTTTCTTTCCGTGGACGACTGCTCCTTTCTCTGTTAGACTTCTCTGGAAACATCCTCCCAAACATGCCTATAGGTGTTTCTCCTAGGTGATTCTAAATGCGGCCAAACTGATAATCAAAAAGCTATTACAGTAGCATGACCACCTTCATTATTATTGCCGGATGATACTCCCCTATGTGGAGATACCATGTTTTTTAAAATCCCTTCATCATCTGGTGGGCATCTAGGTGGTCTCTATCTTTTAGCCGCTATGAGCACTGCTGGTTTTAGTATGAAGGTGGAAATTCTATTCGTACACATACTTTTATTTCTCTTATGTACGAATGTTGGGTCAGATCACAATTTGGTATTTTGTTGTTCTTAAGTTTTGTGTGTCATGTCATGTTTTACGCATGCCTGCCTGGTGCTCACAGAGGTCAGAGTGGGCAATCCCTTGGAGTGGGGTCGCTGTGAGCTGCTGTAAGGGCGCTGTGAACTGAACCTGGGTCCTCTGCGAGAACAAACGCTCTGAAGTGCCGAGCCTTCCTCTGGACTAATTCCACGCTTCATATGCCGAGAAGCTGCGCAGTTCTTTCCCAAAGTGGCTGCATCAGTTCACATCCTCACGGGAGGTACAAGGGTGACAGTTGTTTCACATCCTGAGCACGAGTCCCTATTTTCTGACTCACTTAATGGGATACACAAGTATGTCATTTTTCCAATCCCTTACTGTGGGTCAACGCCTGCCCTCCGCCCCAGTGTGTGTGTGTGTGTGTCCATGCACGTGCGTTTATCTTATTTAATCTTTATAATATATACAGATGTTGTATAATAATTTATCTTGTTTAATCTTTACAATACCTTAAGGAGAAAACATCATTTCCCTTATTCTACAGATGAAATAACCCAGGATTGGAGGTGGTCAGCGGCACAATAAACAAACAAAACCAATCTTGGGGCAAGGGCTCATGCCTTCTGTCTCTCCGACGCCCAGTTTCAGGTGCCACCGAGGGGCTCCCACGATGCCTTTGCAAGCAGAGCTGCCAGACCATGTGTTGGAGTTCTTTCCTTCCTGAAGTTGAGTCACCTCATCTCCTGGGTGAGAGAGAGAGTGTGTGTATGTGCAGGAAGCAGGTGAGCAGCTTTAGGTAAATGTCCTCATCTACACGTGGAGGCATGAGAATATCAGGTCCTTCCTATCAATCTCTGCTTTATTCCTTTGAGACAGGGTCTCTCACCAACCCTGGGGCTGTGCTGGACCTTCCCCGTCTCTGCCCTTCCCTTTCCCCATCCACAGCTTTGCTGGGGTCACAAGCACATGAGTGATTATGCTGACCGTTTAATGTAGGTGTTGCAATCCACACTCTGGTGCTCACCCACTCAACCGCCTTTCCATGGTACTCACGTACGAGAATTTTCTATGACATAATTTTCCCAGGGTAGCCCAGGATGGCCTCCCTATCCTGCTGCTACCTCCTGAGTACTTGGCTTTCAGATATGGCCACCACCCAGCTGTACACCTTAGTGCCCTACATCCATCTGTGACAGGTGGGTGTGCACCCCTCTTAGCCAGAGCTCCTTTGTGAACACACTGCACACACACAGCTCTTCTGTGAACACACGGCACACACACAGCTCTTTTGTGAACACGCTGCACACACACAGCTCTTCTGTGAACACGCTGCACACACACAGCTCTTCTGTGAACACGCTGCACACACACAGCTCTTCTGTGAACACGCTGCACACACACAGCTCTTCTGTGAACACGCTGCACACACACAGCTCTTCTGTGAACACGCTGCACACACACAGCTCTTCTGTGAACACGCTGCACACACACAGCTCTTCTGTGAACACGCTGCACACACACAGCTCTTCTGTGAACACGCTGCACACACACAGCTCTTCTGTGAACACGCTGCACACACACAGCTCTTCTGTGAACACGCTGCACACACACAGCTCTTCTGTGAACACGCTGCACACACACAGCTCTTCTGTGAACACGCTGCACACACACAGCTCTTCTGTGAACACGCTGCACACACACAGCTCTTCTGTGAACACGCTGCACACACACAGCTCTTCTGTGAACACGCTGCACACACACAGCTCTTTTGTGAACACGCTGCACACACACAGCTCTTCTGTGAACACGCTGCACACACACAGCTCTTCTGTGAACACGCTGCACACACACAGCTCTTCTGTGAACACGCTGCACACACACAGCTCTTCTGTGAACACGCTGCACACACACAGCTCTTCTGTGAACACACTGCACACACCCAGCTCTTCTGTGAACACACTGCACACACACAGCTCTTCTGTGAACACGCTGCACACACACAGCTCTTCTGTGAACACGCTGCACACACACAGCTCTTTTGTGAACACACTGCACACACACAGCTCTTCTGTGAACACGCTGCACACACACAGCTCCTTTGTGAACACACTGCACACATACAGCTCTTCTGTGAACACACTGCACACACACAGCTCTTCTGTGAACACGCTGCACACACACAGCTCTTCTGTGAACACGCTGCACACACACAGCTCTTTTGTGAACACACTGCACACACACAGCTCTTTTGTGAACACACTGCACACACCCAGCTCTTCTGTGAACACACTGCACACACACAGCTCTTTTGTGAACACACTGCACACACACAGCTCTTTTGTGAACACACTGCACACACACAGCTCTTTTGTGAACACACGGCACACACACAGCTCTTTTGTGAACACACTGCACACACACAGCTCTTTTGTGAACACACTGCACACACACACATACCTAACTGGGTCAGTCTATGTCCTCAGCTTTTCTAAGTGGGGGGACCTTAGGTTTTAAGGGCTTTGCAAACATAGCCAAACCCAGTGATGCCAGGCAATCCCAGTCCTTTCTCCCTCCTCCAGTTGCTCTCTTGGTGATTCCTTTCTCCGTTCCCTTATTTGCTTGTTCAGCTATTCCTTCAAGTCACAATTTAGGCACCAGCTGTTTGCTTAGTGTTAGGTTAGACCCTGGAGGCGCAGCTGGGGCAAGGCAGACATAGTTCCTTCTTGATGGAGGGAAAGGATAACCAAATCCCACCACTGCATAGGCAACAGCTGTGTCTAGTTCGAAGGGAAGACCAGCCAGCTATGATAGAGAGCTCTGAGCCAGGCCCAAGGGAAAGAATTGGTGTCTGAGCTGAAGGATGAAGAGCAGTTAGAGAGGGGGAGGGAGGTTAATCCACAGGTAACACCTCTTGAGCAAAGGCCTGGAACAGCGAATGTACTCAGGAAGGCTAGAGTAGAAAAGGCATCGCAGAGCAGGCAAGACTAGCCTGAGAGTGTAGAAAGAGCAAGACCAAGCAAAGCCTTGAAAGTCTTCGGAGCTTTCTTATTTAACCAGGCTACTGAGGTCCGGGTCCCATCTGTGACCGGGAGTCTATATCCTCAGTGACCACAGGAAACTACATCTCTGTCCCTGCACTGTGCTGAAGGGGAAGTCGACTCCTCTACAGAGCTAGAATGAAACATGTGTATCGGCTCACGGTCTACATTGGAGGTCAGTGTGCAGGCGCAGTCTTCAGGACGTCCCTTTGCTGTCTCTCTATTAGACCGCCTTCCAACAGATGAACGCTGAGAATCCTATGTCATGTGGTCCTTTGTCGACCATCAAGGACGTTTGGAATTAAACAAGCCACGGGTAATCAATTCGGGTGCTGTAGGCTATGAGACCACCCGTGGGGCTTCAGAGAGATATTTCCTGTTGTATATAAAATATACAATTGGCTTTGTGTGCCTCTGGGACAATTTCTCCTCTCTCTGCCCTGACGGACGGCATTGTGGCCTTTGCCTGAGGCAGGTTACCTGACTCCCAAGAGCAGGGTCCAAGTCAGCTCTGGGAATCCTAGATTCATTAAGAAATAATGGGGTGTGTTTTCATTTGTGGGAGCAATTTCCTTTTTCTTCTTCAGAAAGAAATGTATAGCTGAGTTAGGCACTTGGAGAGAATTGCACAGAAAGACAGACTAGGCAGAGAGAGATGGACAATCTTCCAGCTTCAAAGGAATCAACTTAGACACCCCCCTCCTAGATTTTCATCCATGTGTTAATAGCAGAGAGTGAAAAAGCCTTCCTCTTAGACCAAGTCCAGGGTCAACCAAACCGATATATGGGAAGGGAGTTACAAAGAGAGAGGCTATGCTTAGCTTGGGCAGGAGGTGTCTAGTGAGCACAGCTCGCCTGGGGGAGGTGGTCGCCACGGTCCCATTAGGGTTTCCTAGTCTAATTAGGAAACATACACAGCCAAGCTTCTCACAAATAAAGAGCCAGCTAATTAGGCTGTGAAGATCTTCCTCTTGAACTTGCTTTTGTTGGGAAACACCTTCCCTTTATTTGTTACTAATAAAGGATGAAAGAAAGTGACAAAGAGAAGAACAAGAGTGAAGAAGAAGGAAGAAAGGGAGGACGGATGGGAGGAAGAGATGGGTGCAGGGAGGAGGGAGGGAGGAAGAGATGGGTGCAGGGAGGAGGAGGGAGGAAGAGATGGGTGCAGGGAGGAGGGAGGGAGGAAGAGATGGGTGCAGGGAGGAGGGAGGGAGGAAGAGATGGGTGCAGGGAGGAGGGAGGGAGGAAGAGATGGGTGCAGGGAGGAGGGAGGGAGGAAGAGATGGGTGCAGGGAGGAGGGAGGGAGGAAGAGATGGGTGCAGGGAGGAGGGAGGGAGGAAGAGATGGGTGCAGGGAGGAGGGAGGGAGGAAGAGATGGGTGCAGGGAGGAGGGAGGGAGGAAGAGATGGGTGCAGGGAGGAGGGAGGGAGGAAGAGATGGTGCAGGGAAGAGGGAGGGAGGAAGAGATGGGTGCAGGGAGGAGGGAGGGAGGAAGAGATGGGAAATGGGGGTAAGAGTCCTTAGCAAAGTGCCCTGCAGAGTCCTGGAGGTGAGATTCCCTGCTAAGTGTAACTTTAAAAAGTCCTGAACAGCTCTTCTCCTTTCCTCCGCCATCGTGCGCTCTGCGCCTGATTCAGATCCTCGCCATGTCTTCTCACAAGACTTTCAGAATCAAGCGATTCCTGGCAAAGAAACAAAAGCAAAATCGTCCTATTCCTCAATGGATTCGGATGAAAACTGGTAACAAAATCAGGTACAACTCTAAGAGAAGACACTGGAGGAGAACGAAGCTGGGTCTATAAGGAGTCACACTACGGCCAGACTGAGGATTTCTACTGAATCACCGTCATCGATCAGTCCGACCAGATGGATTTCAACATTTTTAACCTAGAGATTTACTTGTGTCTGAACTAATTTGTCCAGTAATAAAATTTAGAACCTTTCAAAAAAAAAAAAAAAAAAAAAAGTCCTGAACAGAGAGAGAGTTGCAAGAGCAAAATAAACAGAGCTGAGTGGAAGAATGTCAGAGGCAGCTGAGGTGAGACACTTGCCAGTTCAAATACAGACCGGGATCTGGGTCAAGACACGGAGAGAAAACCCTCGTCTAAAGCTGTGATTGGCACTGTCTTCACCGCTGTCTTCATCTACACCTCTAGGTCTCCAGAGGTGAGAATCTCGGACAGCCAGGATTCCAGGGAAGGGAGCAGTAGTTACACAGAGTCATGGCCACACAGCTCTGGTCCTGAAGAGAAGTCAGCTAGATGCTTGGGTGTGTTCTGTCCCTTAAGATGACAATTATCTCTTGAATAGTTTTCCCTAAGTTTCTCCCATAGGCTTGTTAGTTCTCAGTCCTTTGAGGGTTTGTGTTGGTTCGACCCCCTGACTTTCCTTTGTCTTTCTTTCATTCCTCACTTCCTGGAATTCTCTTTCCTTCCCTTTCTGTATCTTTGGGGAAGGATACATAGGTGGGAGAGACAGGGTCCCTTGTAGCCCAGGCTGGCCTAGAACTTATTATGTAGTCAAGAATGATCCTAAATTCCTAAGCCTCCTCCTTCCACCTCCTCACTACTGTGATCGCAAGCACGCCGTGCTGGAGAACTTTTCAAGACGTATTATTTTAATTTATGTACATCTGTGTATCTGTGTGAGTGTATGCCAAGGGTTTATGGTTACCTTTAGAGGCTGGGAGAGGGCATCTCATTCCTTCGAGGTGGATTACAGATAGTTGTGAGCCACTGGCATGGGTGCTGGGAACCAAACTTACATCCTCTGGAAGAGCAGTAGGAACTCTCTTAACTACCAAACCGTCCCTACAGCCCTGTCTTCGAGATACAGTCTTAGTGTGGCCTTGAATTCATTATGTAGCCAAGGAGAGCCTTGAACCCCCAACTCTTGGCCTTTATCTCCAAAGTTAGGAGGATAGAAATGCTCTACCATGCCCAGCAAGTAGCAAGATTATTGCAATAGTCTACCTATCAAAACCTTTAGAAACAAAAACTAAAATAAAGGTTACCAAGTTACTATCATTGTCTTCAAGCCTTTCATGGAGGCTCTAGAAATAGACTTGTGTTTTCTCAGCATGAATTGCAATGTGCTTGCTTAAAATAATTTAAGAAATCCATTAACTATAGAGTAACCTTGGAGGGACAGGCTGAGGGCTGCGTTTGAGAGTTTTCCTATCTGCTTTCCACAACCAGATGGTCTGTATGCATCGGAGGGCCCTACCATTACTCACAATTGTTTATTTTATGAATGGTCTTACTAGCAATTGTCTTAGAACCATTAAAAGTCCCACAGATCTGTCCCCTGGTGTCCATTTTAACCAACCAGGATTAGACTCGGCCCCATAGAAACACTTTTTTCTCTTAACCTTAAAGAAAATACATATTCTTGCTTCCATTGGTGATTTTTTTTTATTAAACTTCTTACTTCAGCTTGGAGAGTAATTTATTTCTTATTTAATTATTACATTTCACCAAACAGTTGGTGTGTGCGTAAGTAAATGTGTCTGTGTATGTGTGTGTTCTAATGTAGAGCAACGCTTGCCATTCTTTGAGATAAATTCTGCGTTTTCAACCTTAGCGCGATTCCATTGGATAAGTTTTACAGGGCTTTTTTCCAGGGGTGGAGCAGGAAGAGGTTTTTTAAAAATTGAAATACGGCATCCATATCATTAGGGTTTTAAAGTTAGTAATATGCTTAAGGCAGATTTTTTACGGTTAGCAAAGCTGAGAGGTTCCGACACCAAAGGGTGCAGACAGAGATGACTTACATAAATGTATACGGTCCCCCGAGGTGCCGCAATTGTATGGCGGGGTTTCTCATGAACAGCCTAGCTTCAGCGGAACAGCCAAGCAAAGCTAAGTGGTTCTGAACCGGATGAGCTGTCCATGAGCCGAATTATGGGCAAATGGGAGTAGCCTGGGTACCAGTCTTGTTCCTGTGAGGCAGGCGCTGAAACAGGAAGCGTGTGCATCTAATGAAATGCTTATCTTATTAAGAACCGTTTCTTCTAAAACAGCTGCTGCATAGCTGGAAAATGGCTGCCCTAACAGGTTACACGGTAGGGTCAGAGCATAAGGTCTAAAGGTTAGGGAAGGAGCATGCGCAAACTGGGAGGTGAGACACCAGTGATGCCGCTGACCGAGGGGCTCCTTAGTAGACTCAGCCCAACGTTCACTTCTCCCTATTCTCAAAACTGCATTCTCTCTCTCTCTCTCTCTCTCTCTCTCTCTCTCTCTCTCTCTCTCCCTCCCTCCCTCTCTCTCTCCCTCTCTCTCTCCCTCCCTCCCTCCCTCCCTCCCTCCCTCTCTCCCTCTCTCCCTCTCTCCCTCTCTTTTAAAAAGGGGGCTTGGTAATTCCTGAAAGGCAAAAGCAAATAATTATGAAGAAAGAAGTTAGTTGTGAAAGAATTCTAGTCAAGTCTTGTTTCTTATTCAAACAATTATACAAAACACTTAATTAATTGTTTTATGTGCATGAGGCAGTCTTGTCAGAATGCAGTATGCTCAAAGGAACAGGCAGGAAATGTGTTTGCTAAGAAGCAGCATCATAAAAAATAGGAGCCTCCCACCCTTACCCTTGGTTTGTTCAATAGGTCTTGTACCCAGTTCAGACTGATCTCAAATTCACAATCCCCCTACCTCAGCTTCCTGCGTGCTAGAATGGCTGGTGCGTGCCACGGTGGCTGCCATGCCTAGTTTCTTATGGCTAGGATAAAGAAGGCAAGTGTTGGGACCCCATTCAGTCTGCACTGCTTTTCTTGTGAAAACATAAAGGGTCATTAAGACCTCGAGATGCCATGATAACATGACAAGGACAAGTCTTCCTCTACACCTTTAACTTAAACAGTAGCACTTGAGTGGGGAAGCCACCATGGCAGTGATTGCTGCCTCTGACTGAGTATGCCGTGCTGCCTGCCTGCAGTTCTGAGTAATGGCTACAATGTTAATCAATGCAAACCTTCACATGGGATTTTCCATTATGTTTCTAAGTTTTATATTTATATATTCGTTATATTTATTTATATTTCAGGGCTAAAGAATCTAAGGCTCTATTCACAAATTAAGCCGGCAGAGTTTTGATTGTAATTTAAGTTATGCAACTTATTTGCAAGTATTTACTAAAAACAGGTGGTTCTTGCACAAAGACTTTTATTTTTAAATTGGTTTGCATTTATCTGTGTGTATATGCATGTGTGTGTGCACACATGTGTGTGCTATGGTCATGCATGGTGGTCAGAGGTCTTTCTACCATATGAGTCCCAGGTACCAAACATGGGCCATCAAAATGTCTTTTAACTGCTCAGTCATTTCACTGATCCTGGTAAAGAATTTTCAAAGCCCATTAAAAAATTACACATCCTTTTATTCATCATGGTGATGATCTCCATATGTCTGTCTTACATCCTTTTATCTATCTATCTATCATCTATCATCTATCTACCTATTTTGAAACAGGGTCTGTCGGTATAGCTCTGCATGTCCTAGAACTCATTATGAATACCAAGCTAGCATCAAACTCACAGAGATCTATCTGCCTCTACTGGGATTAATGGTGTGCACCATTATGTCCAGCTTCTGCTTTCTTTCAAAATACTTCCACACGGCAGTCGTGGTGAGATTCTATCTTATAAATAAATAATTTTATTTCCTCCTCCTCCTCATTATTATTATTTCACAGTGCTGGAATCAAACTCAAGGCTTGTGCCGTCTAGGTAAACACTGTACCACTAAGCCACCTCTAGCCTCTTTCTCTCTCTCTCTCTCTCTCTCTCTCTCTCTCTCTCTCTCTCTCTCTCTCTCTCTCTCTCTCTCAGACAAGTTTTGCTATATCGCCAGGCTGGCCTCAAACTCTGGGTAAGCCTCCTGCCTCAGCCTTCCCAGTTCTGAGATTACAGATACATGACATTTTTCCTGACCATAGACCCCCCTCTTTGTGGTCAAATATATTTCCCCAGTAAACGGAACTACTGCGATTGGTGATTTGACCATACTTTCGTTTGATTTCTTTTTGAATTTTCTGTATCGTTTTTCTAATTTGAGATCCTAATGAGTGTTCACATTGGGCAGCTAGAGAAGAAACTCTGACTGCATCGATTTAAGGGCCTCCGTAGGAGGACTTGGTATGTGTCAGAATCGCAGACAAGTTGACAATGACACCCATCAGTAGATCTGCAAGTGACAGAAGACCTGCCACGTCAGAGAGAAGAAATCACCAACTGGTACGGAGCGTCCGCGGCGAGGCAGAGAGCTATGATGCTTTGCAAAGGCTAATTATAAACAGGTGGTAGCTGGGGCCAGACCCCGGCAATCACAAATGCATTCTGTTCCTTTCCTTAATGCTTCTATTCAACTCCAGGAAAATGCACATTCCACAGCATTACTGGGGGGTTCGGGTTGGCTGATAAAAAACAGGCGATCCACTACCCCAGCCCCTAACTGACACAAGGATAAAATATAACTGCATAATTGCCCTTCCTGTGTGGCAGGACCTCTCCTGGCGTCACAGGTGGAGACTGCTGAAGCCATGTCGGCAAGACCGTCATCCAGAGACCACACCAGTGGTCTTAGCTAGTGAGGGCTCGGCACGCCCAGGTCGAACCCGAGTTCCTGGGTCTCTTTCTTTCCATTTCCTAATATGAAGTGCCGCTGAACTGTTCAATTCCATCTGGGTGTCTGGCTGCTTCAGTGGAGGGCTCTTCAATTTCACATTTCATCTCAGCAACTAATGTCCTCATCTTGTCAAATCGCCACCAAGAAGGCACCTCAGGGCTGCCCTGGACAAAGCTGCGATGTTCAGCAGGAACTTGGATTTGAGGGTTCGGTGACTATGATGCGGCCAAATGATCTGTCCCACAGTAACATGGAGAGGGGAAACACACGCTCCCGAAAGGATATCTTATTTTCTCTTCCGTAGCCACCACCATGCTCACCCTTTATGGCCGAGCTCCTGGCTGCGGTTCATAATACCCTCCCACTGTTTTGTGTGCCTTTCAACACCAGTAGGACTTTGCGTCTGAAATCTTGGATCGTTCTCAGAAAGGGTTGTGTTTATGCCCCCATTGGTTTTTTCTTTGTATTTTTTGTTTTGTTTTACTTTGCTCTGTGTTTCGAGGCAGCCCAGGCTGGTCTCACATTCATAGCAGTCCTCTGGGCTTCCTGAGTACTGGCATCGCGGGCACACACCACCACCCTGCTATTTTCTTACTGACAAAGCCAAAGATATTGCTGTTGCTAGCGTTCCTTAGACCGGGTCTCCAATTATGTGTGGGTAAGTCCAAGCGGAGAGTTTAGATATACTCCTTTTCTTACCTTGTAATTGAAGCACATGCGTGCACACACATGTTCACATGCACATTGTACAAATCCCAAGGCTAAAGTTCATATACATGGTATCAATTAGGGGAAAGTATTTTCTTTTTCTTACCCTGCCCCCCCCCCCCAGTTTATTTTTTGAAACAGGATCTTTTTATGTAGTCCTGGCTGTCCTGGAGCTCCCTGTGCGGTTGGACCACGCTGGCCTAGAAGTCGCAGAGATCCATCTGCCTCTCTGCCTCTCTGCCTCTCTGCCTCTCTGCCTCTCTGCCTGTCTGCCTCTCTGCCTCTCTGCCTCTCTGCCTCTCTGCCTCTCTGCCTCTCTGCCTCTGCCTGTCTGCCTGTCTGCCTGTCTGCCTGTCTGCCTCTCTGCCTCTCTGCCTCTGCCTGTCTGCCTGTCTGCCTCTGACTGTCTGCCTCTCTGCCTCTCTGCCTCTCTGCCCCTCTGCCCCTCTGCCCCTCTGCCCCTCTGCCCCTCTGCCCCTCTGCCCCTCTGCCTCTCTGCCCTTGCTTCTGCCTCTGCCTCTGCCTGTCTTCCTGTCTGCCTGTCTGCCTGTCTGCCCCTCTGCCCCTCTGCCCCTCTGCCCCTCTGCCTCTCTGCCCCTCTGCCCCTCTGCCTCTGCCTCTGCCCCTCTGCCCCTCTGCCTCTCTGCCCCTCTGCCTCTGCCTCTGCCCCTCTGCCCCTCTGCCTCTCTGCCCCTCTGCCCCTCTGCCCCTCTGCCTCTGCCTCTGCCCCTCTGCCCCTCTGCCTCTCTGCCTCTCTGCCCCTGCCTCTGCCTCTGCCTCTACATAGAGTGCTGGGATTGAAGTCATGCACCACCACACCAGGCTGAAAAAGGTATTTTCAAGTCAGTTGTGGTTGCAGATATACTGTAAGTTGGCTTCTCATCCTTGGTAAGACGGGCCTGACTCTTCACATGGTCCTGAGTTCAATTCCCAGAATCCATGTAAAGGTAGAAGTGGGCCAACTCCACCAGTTGTCCTCTGGCCTCCATACAAGCACCTCCCCATCCATACAGTACAGAGAGAGAGAGAGAGAGAGAGAGAGAGAGAGAGAGAGAGAGAGAGAGAGAGAACTAACAAAAGTGAGACCTGTAGAGGCAGTAGACCTGCTGCTTTACTTCCCACCTCCACCTCTGATGATGATGATGACATACTGGTCTGCAAGGGGCTTTCAGCTCATTCTAGGACAGAGATGCATTGCTCTGCAGATGACATGTGGGTGTGAGGTTTGGGGGCTTTGTGCTTCTGTGTTTTAATTAATAGTCCCTTTAGATCACAGCTTCAACAAACAGGATGAGCATTCTTGATCCAGAAACCTTAAATGCTGTGCCTCCATTTCTTTTCCTGTCGCTGTGATAAATGACCACGCAAAGACAGCTTGGAGAAAGGACAAGCGGGTTTTAGCTCCCACTTCCTGGGTACAGGACTCTCAAAGGGGAGTGGGCATGTGATGGGAAGGTGAAGCTGTCAGCGTATCACACCGTGTCACAGGCAGACGTGGAGGATCCTAGGAAATGGTGTTATCCACAGTGTGCTTCCCACTGCAGTTAACGTAATCGAATAATCACTCACAGCCATGTGCAATCTGATCTAGGTAACCTGTCATTGAAACTCTCTTCCTAGAAGATTCTAGATTGCAAAAGTTGACAATTCAAACTATCATATGCTCCAAAAACTGAAACTCTTTGAGTAGCAGCACTGTGACTGACTGCACCAATGGAAAACTTCACACAGTAAGACTTTATTTGATGCACTAGCCTCTTAACTATACTGTATACTGGCAGGGAGGTTGATCAGTCAGCATGCATGCCTTCCAAGAATGAGTGCAAAAGCAAACATGTGTGACACCAGAGCTGGAGGGGAAGGAGAATGAGAGGGAGAGGGAGAGTGAAAATGAGAGGGAGAGGGGAAGGGAGAGGGGGAGGGAGAGGGAGGAGGAGAAGGAGAGAAAGGAAAGAGATACATTCTTGGGGTTTGCTGGTCAGCCAGTCTTGCTGGATCAGTGAGCTTCAGCAAGAGAGCCTGTCTAAAAAACGAAAATGGAAAGGAAAGCACTAGATGTTTACCTCTGGGTGTGTTTAAAATACACATATGTATATATGTATACAGAAATATATGTGTATATGTATATGCATGTGTATATGTATACATAAAGTTGCATCTGCATACATGTGCATTCACACATGAACACATACATGTACACCCCACCCAAATGTGTATGTGTGTGTGCATGTGTGTATGTGTGTGTGCATGTGTGTATGTGTGTGTGCATGTGTGTATGTGTGTGTGCATGTGTGTATGTGTGTGTGCATGTGTGTTTGTATATGTGTATGGGCATGTGTGTATGTGTGTATGTGTATGTATGTGTGTGAATGTGTGTGTATGTGTGCATATGTGTATGTGCATGTGTGTATGTGTGTATGTGTGTGTGTGCGTGTGCGTGTGTGTGTGTGTGTGTGTGTGTGTGTGTGTTTACCTTCAAGCTGTATGCGAATGGTATTACATAAGACATAAAGAAACATCTTATGCAGACTTGGGTCCCATCCATTCATGTCTCTTTATTTGTATGCTTTATTTGAAAATCCGAGCTTCCCCATTTCTAAGGGTTTTGGGTAAGAGATACTAACACTGTGTAAGGATCAAGTGACTGGGCTTGCTCCTGCTGAGAGCCCTGCCTCCTCACTTCTTTTTCTATGTTAACGTCATTTGGAAAAAGAAAAATTCATTCGTTCTTTTGAATTTAGCTCTTTGTCATCTCTCTAAACATTTTATTGCAATCACAGAATGTATCTACTGAAGAGAATATGCAAAGATAACTATGAGCCTCTTCTGTGTTGCTTTGCGAGATATTTCTGTTTTCTTCTTCCAAGGGCATGATGTTCTCAGAGCACAATGCCTATGCCCTAGTACACTTTCCACACTAAAAAAAATAAAATCACCACTACCTCTGATTCCCATCATGACACCAGTCTCTTGAGTCATTACAGCACTGGTTTGTTGGACCACATTAAAAACAAAGAAATGAAAATGTTAATCCTTCCCTTTTCTGTTGACATTGTAACAACTTCTTTATCTTAAAGGTAAAATGTGGATAAAAATCACTTCCTGTAAAATGTTGCCAGCTACAAGTATTTGCCAGGCATATCTGGTTCTGTATGGGTTTTCCTGTTGCTGTACAACCTGGTGAGCCTCTCTCTCTCTCTCTCTCTCTCTCTCTCTCTCTCTCTCTGTGTGTGTGTGTGTGTGTGTGTTTCTGTGTGTGTGTCTGTCTCTCGTGTGTGTTTCTCCTGTTTGTATTCATGTATATGTGTATATTCATGCATATATATGAAATGTCAGCAAAGTCTTTGAATTAGCTGTGAACTGTGAAGTGCTCACAACACATACCATTTCAAAAAACATCCGGCAAGAATGTAATACTAACGGGAAGTGAGCCTTGATTTTACAACCAAGCATTCCATCTAAGGGAACAAAATTAGATAAAGGACGATCTTCAGTAAAAGTCTTTGAGCAGAGACCTAAAGAGGAAGAAGTAATGGGGGCAAAGGGTGGCTCAGAACTCAGAGCTGCAATCTGGGGAGATATGTTTACCTTACTCCCCTTGCCTCTGTGGAGCCCTTCCATCAAATAATGGATTTACACAGGCCCCCAAAGGTACCAGAGGGAGACAAGCAGAGACAATACAAAAGGTTGATCAAATAAACCTTAATGGTAGGTATGTTAGGTTCTGTTTTCTTTTAATTTTCCCACTTAAAAAAATGTAGTGTAACTCTTTCAATCTTTTTACAATTCTGCATGGTTGAACATTTGAAATGAGTTTGTGTATCACCCTCAGGCAGTGCTTCAGACTTGATTGGGGCAAAGTAGACTGCATGTGCTTTATTTTTATCCACGTCATTTGCGACATTTATTTCGCCAAAGGAACCAAAACCACGCTGTTCTATTGCCAAATTATCACCTAGCCTTTGATCAGACAGGGCAGTGAGCCTCATCAACAAGTTGTGCGACCTTCCTGTAAAAGCAACGTCAGGTCAACTCGAGAAAGTGAAGCAGGAGCCCGAAACACAAATAAAAAGAAACAACCAACAATCCTTATAATTATCATCATCTGCTGCGTTTCCCTCTTTTGGCAAAGAAATACTCCATCCATTTGTAGAAATCGCCCGCGGACACGTTACATCAAAACTAATCACAACGATTAAAATCAGCTTTTCTGTGCAAGGGAAGAGTAAAAAGCAAGTTGGAGGCTGGAATGAGACTGTTTTTCCAACAAAAAAAAATCTGGGAAAAATTCGTATATGTATATTTCTCTATACGCCTATGCAGGGCTTTATTTTTTGAAGATCAACTGTGAGCACTGTGATCGGTTAATTTGATTTAAGTTTTATTTTGGAGATTTGGACTAGAGGTAGAGGCGCGAGCTAATTGTATCCTGATCCTTGCCTTGAGGGGTTTCAAAGCCCTGGAGCAACTCTCCTCTGTATTTTGTTCTGTCTACCTTAGCCAAGCTATTGCATTTCTCTCTGGTGTGGCGAGGCGAGCAGATCGCTGGGAGAGAAATCGGAAAAGGGGGGAGAGGAAAAGGAAAAGGGGACTTGGAGAGAGACTTTGTGCTTCAATGTTTCAGGTAAGATCTGACGGTTTGGGTTTGTTATTATTTGCTAAGGAGGGTATGGCTGGGACTTTGGGCGCAACTCGCTTTTACGCATGTGCCAGGCATGGGGCGAGAGCGCGGCACACTCGCACACACGCAGCCGGGCGCGGACGGCGGCCGGGGATCCGCTCGCACCGGCTGCGGCTGCGGCTCCTCGGTTTTCTTCCTGGCAGAAGGAGCCGAGCGGCGCAAGCAGAGGCGGCGAGAACCCGGGCCGGAGCTTCGCGGGGTCGGAAGGCGGCGCGCGGACCGTGCTGGGGGTCCCCGCGGCCGGGTGCTGCGTCTCGGAGCTCATCGCCGCGGCTCTCGGACCCCGGAGTCCGGTCCCTGCTCCCGCCAGCCGCGCGCGTCCATTCTTCCCGGAGCGCCGCGGGGCTCGGCGCCGATCGCGTGGGGGTGGGGACCGTCGCCCTGCTCACAGCCAGCCTTGGCGGCGCCCCCCGGGACACCCGCTCAAAGACGCCATTGTGGCTGCTGAGCGGATCGGGCCCCCGGGCGCTTTATTTATTTATTTATTTATTTTTCCCTTCCCCTTTCTCCCCGGCTGAGCCCTTTTGTGAGCGAAGGCTAGTGCCCAGAGCCGGCCCGCATGCCACCCGGGCTGATCCAGATTCGTCGCCTCCTCCTACTCAGGCGCCTTTAAAGCCTTTTCTCATCCCCTCCCATTTCCCCTCCCCCCCTCCTTGGGTGCAAATGTTTCATTTATTTTTAAAAAGCGCCGGTTCCTTTTCCTCCCCACCTCCTCCCTGATAGAGACCTAGGCACACGGTCCGGATTAGACGTCTTGGGAGGCGGGCGCGGGCTGGGGACGCTGGGGTGGGGTGGGGGTGGGGGGAAGGCTGTGGCCGCCACAGCCGCAGGTAACGGCGGCTTTTCGGCGATCGCCCCTTCTCCACCGAGCCTGCAGCTCCGAGTCTGGATCCCGCTTCCTTCCCTCCTCCTCTTCTGGAGTCCACGGTTCCCTTAAAGGGACAGAGTTTCGCGGCCGCCACCGGTGTGCGCGGCGCGGTCGGAACCCGCGCTCCAGGGCGCAGAGGTGGGAGGAAGGGAAGCAGTTTGGCTCCTTTCTGACCTCTTTCCTCCCCATCCCCCAGCCTGCCTCCCCTCCAGATGGAAATATGGAGTGCGCTTCCTCTCCTGCCCCCAAGAGGGACCTGGCTGGAAAATAAAAGAGTCCTCACCTCCTGGAAAAAAGAATGGGGCGGGTGACGCGTTGTGGTGAACTGCTTCCAAAGTGAGGTGGAGTGCCTGAACGCCGAAGTGGGGAGGGTGAGGTTGTGGAGCGGGGACCCCTTACCTGGACGCGGGCCGGCTCGGGCTCCTGGCACGCAGCAACTTCCTAGCGATCCCGGGCTGATCGGGATCGCCTTTGTGCCCTCCAGCACTTAAGCTGTCGTGGAAATAATTTTTCAGTGTTAATACCTTTTAACCGAAACTGCTTCGCGGGCCGGCTGGGCCGGAGCGGACAAAGTTAGCAAAGTTATGATAGGGCGATCTGCTTTGTACTTGGAGAATCGCACGAGGGAACTGTCCAAGACTTTAGGCTCTGGCTTCCTGGCTAAGAGGGACACCTCAGAAAGCAGAAGTAATTTGGTACAAATATTATACAAATACTAGCGTTTAGAGCATAGGACTGGCTGCTTTCAAGC
Source organism: Rattus norvegicus (assembly GCF_021556685.1). Taxonomy (NCBI): domain Eukaryota; kingdom Metazoa; phylum Chordata; class Mammalia; order Rodentia; family Muridae; genus Rattus; species Rattus norvegicus. Next base: position 6,543,261 of record NC_141551.1, on the reverse strand, counting down.
AAATGTTTGCGGTCCTCACAGCCCCCCCGCCCCGTGTGTGTGTGTGTGTGTGTGTGTGTGTGTGTGTGTGTGTGTGTCTCCTTGGTGGCACCCGGGAAGACAACAGTTTGGTTGCACTCAGGGAGACACAATAGTTTAACATACTCATTCTTTAAGAAACGGTTGCCTTCTGTTTTCAATCAACTAAGCTGGCAGCTAGAGATACAAGTTTATTTGAGAATACCCTCTGGGTACCAAGCATGCTTGGATTGTTTTAGCAAATTAAAAATGAGCAAAAGGCTTTTACCTTCTCAGCAGTAGACTCCTTAAGAGACCTCCTGTTTCGTGTGTTATGTGTATGTGTTCGGGGGAAACATTTTCTGTGTATCTCAAGTGTTTTTAATGTGGAAAAGAGAAAAATAAAGGATTTTTAAAGGCTAAGGCTGATGCCACGGAATGATTCATTAAATCTTGGGTCCACATCCAGGAATCCACCTGCCCGTGTGGGAGGCTGTAAGAGCTCATAGCCAGTCGACTTGGCGAATTTTAAACAGCAACGAGTATAGTTGTCTCCAGGATAATGGGCAAGATTCCGATTTATTTCTCGTGCTTAGCTTTCGGTGGCATTTGGCTTAGGAGAAGGAGTTGGTTGTTTAGGAGTCTGTGCCCTTAGCAGTCCTGCTGATGCAGATTGAAAAGAGATGCTGGCGATTGCAAGGATGGCAGTAGGCTAAGTGTCTACTAATGCGGTGACAAAGGTGACCCCGGAACTTTAAAACTTCACATCACAGAGAAAACTTCATGGGCTGGGGCTTGTGTGTATAAGGACAATGTAACTGACTAGGGACAAGTGCCATGAGCTTGAAAGAAATCTCTAGATTGGTATGAATGATAGTGGGGGCGAGGGGGATCTCCCACCGCACCATGCAAAATGACTGCAGTGGTTTTTGCTCTATTAATTATGCCCGAAGCACAATATAAAGTCCGGGAACATACACTAGAGGTCTCTCTTCTAGCTGTGCAATTACTACGTTTGTGATTCCTGGCTAGAGCTTGGATACTCAGCAAAGGCCGTGTTCATAGGTGCTTTGATCATACTGGCTGCTCTTCATATCCTGATGTAAGGCATTTATTCTGGGGAGACCATTCAGTAATTACTGCCCATTTCGTGGTCCTGATGTAAGGCATTTATTCTGGGGAGACCATTCAGTAATTACTGCCCATTTCGTGCTACCCAAGCATTCAGAAAGTAACTACAGTAAGAGATTTCTGGTAACTGGTGAAAATGTACTGGTCAGTTTGCACTGAAATGTGTATCTTGGGCTTTTCTGCATCAAATTGTTTATTTTTTTTTAAGTGCAAACACAGAAGTGAAGGTTGTGTTTATCTGAGAGTGTTCTGAAATTAAACTTCCACTTGGTTCTGCGTTTGGCACATAGCGCTTGCTTGGACGAATGATTTCTGGTCTTGCCTTTTCTAAACTCTGGGTGGTGATTATACCGTCCCGAAACGTGGGTTTTTGCTCAGATCTCCTGTTGGCATCAAATGTGGCGTCACTCAAAACAGGGCCTTTAAAAGGCTGCTTCTTAAACTGCATTTTTGAACTTTATTCAACTATAATTTATCATTTTCCAATAAACAAAGCATTTATTCGTCCTCAAGAAAAAACATCTTGGGAATGAAAACTTTTGGATGTGAGTGCGTGTACTTGTCCGGAGAGCTTACTTATCTCAGGCTTGAGAAACAGTTTGATGTCCCAGGATACAGTTACAGCTCCCCGACTTCTCATTCATAAAAATATACCAGAGGCAACTAATGTTTTGCTTTTGGGGGAGTTTAGTTTGAGAGCTCTGCAAAGAGTGAGATGAGACTATCTTGTCAGAGTCACTTTTTGAGGTCTGTTCTTGTTAAGCACATCCATTCATCTGACCAGTGTGTATTTGTTCTGGCTGTCCAGGAAATTCGTTAGATGCTGGAGCCACGCTGGTGAGGAAAGGCATCCAGAGCTGTGATTGCCCGGAGCTTATGATTATAGAGACAGATGGATTGAATCATAGAAAACTGATAAAGATGAGTGCTTTCATAGAAAAGGGAAATTTTAGTAGTGTGAACCAAGAGGGTCAAAATGACCAAGACTGGATCAGACTTCCAGAGAAAGCTCTAGAACCTGAGATCTAAATGTTAGAGGGGCAGCCGGACTGCAGTGGTTTCAACCCTCAGAGTAACATTAAAGGGTAGGTGGGTGGGAAGGCTGGGGAGGAGGATAGCAGAGCACGGTGTGCACAATTCTGGAAGCATGTGGGTAAATGATTACACAGAGTAATGGTGGGGGGTGATGTAACCCTTGCATTGGCCATTACAGTGGGTAGGCGGGAGCACATCAGAGGGAGCCAGTGGCAGGAGAGCCAGTGATGGAAGGATGTGAGATCCACTTAGAAGGAAAACGTCTAGCGAAAGCTTGGTTACGGGTCACGGAGAGGAGAGCAGAGTGTCAAGGACTGGGGATTGCTGTGCTTTGGTTGAAGTTTTAAGAGGTAGAGCCTTGCTTAAGGAAGTCAGTGAGGATGGGATTTGAGCTTCGGATCTTGGCCCTGCTTCCTGTCCACTTTCTACTACATGTTCAACCAAGGTGTACGGCTGTGGGAAGTACACGGGTACACCCCTGGCACCGTAAAGACATGGCTACCATGCATTTCCCTCAGATATGGACTGTACCCCTCAAACTGTAAGCCCCAACAAACCTTTACTCCCTGGCTTAGTTAGAATTTCATTGCTGTGGAAAGACACTGTGACCAAAGAAACTCTTATAAAGGACAACATTTAATTGGGGCTGGCTTACAGGTTCAGAGGTTCCGTCCATTATCTTCAAGATGGCAGCATGGCAACATCCAGGCAGATATGGGCCTGGAGGAGTGAGAGTTTCAACTCTTGTTCTGCAGGCAGCTAGGACAAGACTGGCTTCCAGGCAGCTTGGAGGAGGATCTTAAAGCCCACACCCACAATGACACTCTACTCCAACAAGGCTGCACCTACTCCAAAAAGGCCACACCTCCCAATAGTGCCACACCCTGGGCCAAGCATATCCAAGCCATTCATACTCCCTTAAGTTGCTTCTTGCTGTGTATTTGATCACAGCAAGAAAAGTAATGAACACAGGGCATGTTAATCAAATAGATTTGGTATTTGGAAGGCAGGGTTTGGTATTTTTCTTCCTCTCCAGTGACCAGAAGGAGTGGTAATGAGAAGCCTCACTCACGTCCAGTGTATCTAAATGGCATCTGGTCTGGTCATTCTTCAATTGCTCCATTTGTTCCACAGTCCTGTGCAGTGCCTGTATCCGTCAGGGCCTCCTCTGTCTGCCCTTCACATCCTGTCCTCCAAGCCCCTTTTTCTTTGTGAACCGTCCTGTGAGGTTTGTTTAACTAGCTCCTGATAAGCTGGAAGTCACCACTGAGAGAGGCTTTGGAACAAAATCAGGCGGGTGTCTTATAACACACGCGAATTGTGTCAAAAGTATCATAAAATCAGTGGTGTGGCCACTGGCAAGTTGCCAGTGCTTCTATAAATAACTTTTCACCCATGCGCCTGTAAGTTGAATTCAATCCACTGGGTCATTTAAAATGGTTTGAAAGGAGAAGAGGGACTGATTGGGAAGGGGTGAGTGGGCAGGTGTCGGGGGCACACGGAGAGGAAATGGTGTGAATAAGCACATTTTGTACATGTGTGAAATCTGTTATTGTGCAAATAAACGTATGCTAATAACAATGTTTAAAATATAAAGGTATTAAATTACTAGAAAAATCAGTTCTTCAGTGTCTGGAGAGATGGCCCCATGGTTTAGACTGCTTACTGCTTTTGCAGAGGTCCTGGGTTTGGTCTCCAACAGTTACATGGTGGCTCAAAATGGTGTGTAACATCTGGCTTCATTGAGTTCCTGCAGTTCATATAAACTGTAGTGGGCAAAACACAGATACATATAAGTTAAAAAATGAATGGATATTTAAAAAAATTAACTCTTCAACTGTGCCTTTTAAAGTCATTTGCATGCAAATAAGATAAGCATTCCATTCCAAAAGGCAGAAAGCAAGTTGTAAGGAAATAAGCAGACCTTGGATTATCCCGACGTAGATACATTTTTATGTATTTGACCTTGGCATACACGTGTCTTAGTGTTCTATTGCTATAAAGAGACACCATGACCAAAGAAACTCTTATAAAGGACTACATTTAATTGGGGTGGCTCACAGTTTCAGAGATTCAGTCCATTATCAGCACAGCAGCCTGCAGGCAGAAATGGGGCTGGAGAGGTGGCTGAGAGTTTACATCCAGACCCAGGGGATCAGGAAGAGAGAGACAATGGACCTGGCTTGGGCTTCTGAAACCCCAAACCCCATCTCCAGTGACACACTTCCCCCAACAAGGCCACATCTCATCTGTCTTAAGTAGTGCCACTCCCTAATGCCCAAGCCTGTGGGGACCATTCTTAGCACCACCATAGTGGCATTTATGTTTCCGTGTCAAAACACCCCACCGAAGCAAAAAGGATAGGGAAGGTTCCTTTGGGCTCATGGTTTCAACTTGTGACAAGAAAGCCATGGTGGAGACCCCTAATTCAGGGCTACAGGCCCCTGTGGGGCTGTTTAAGTGGTAGGGAAGCTAACCAGAAAGTACAGAAATCTGGACTGGGCCAGAGCACAACTTACAAAGGTCACAGTGACCCACTTCAACTTCCTAGGCGATTCACAGCCCCCACCGAATACCTCTACCCACCAGAAAACTGCCATCCAAACCTTGAGCCAGTTGGGGAACATCATGAACTTAAACCATAATGATCCCCAAGACATCTGGACTTCTCGCTACTGCTCCTTAGCTAGCCTGGTCTCCATGTGGCCTCTCTTGTAAGTGAACTTCTGATATCTTGTTCCTTCTTTTAATTTGGTCTTATTTCTCAAAAACTTATTCCTTGATGTCTAGATTCACAAAAAAATGTAGAACAGCGAGGAAGTCCTTTTGTCTAGCGTGTAATTCACCACCAAGCAGCACTAACTACGGACAGTTGATTAATTTCTAAATAATCTGGAATTGGGCATTTAGTGGTTTTGCTTTCAACATTGAAATTTATTAGAAAGGGAATTTCCATTAAGGAGGCCTGCCATAAATCTTTTATAATAGTATTTTTTCTTCTCTGGTTGTACTTCTTCCAGAAAATTCCAGGCTGGGGATCCTTCCAGAAAAATTAAGGCTTCGGTTATTTCCAGGAAACAATGTGAATGCCCTTCACATTCTCTTCTTGAGAGTTTGATACACAAATGGAGCCCTAAGGCATTATTTTCTGGTGGTTCTCATGTAGGCAGCCAATGTGCAGTAGGCTTTGACTAGATAAATACCCACCCTTTCCGCCACATCACCTGGACTTCCGTGTCCCTCCTACCTGCCTTGTGCGGTTGCTGAGAGAAGACGCAGTATCAGTACCTCAGGGCACCCACTGTCGGAGGTACCCCTTCTGGCTGCACAAACCCTCAGTGTACTTGAGTTGCATTGCGTCCTGTCTGTGCATGATAGTGCCCAGACACGGAACGTCAGGACTGAGAGCGGCAAATCCAGCTGGACTCTTCAAATATCACTAGCTACAAAGACTAGATGCCTTGTTAAGTCGGGGTGGGGCAGGGATTCTAACCCAGGAGGCCAACTATCAGAGGTGTCGGTAGAAAGCACTAGGGAGAAACTCAGGGTCACCATTAACGTGTTGGTATTGAATTAAAGAAAAGAAATTATGAAGCTTCCCCTTGGAGTAATTAACCAAGAGCCAGCGTGGATTTGAATTCTCTCTCTCCCTTGGTCTTCAGTCATTCCCTTCTGACTGCTATATGAGTCTGGGTCTGTGCCTGCATGAATTCTGCATTGTCTTGTCTGTCCCTGTGTCTATCTGCCTCTGCCCTCCCCTACCTTGTGTGTGAGTGTGTGTGAGTGTGTCCTTGCATGTCTGTATCTGTCCCTATCAAAGGACTTTGCTCTATATTAGACAGAAAGGGTCATATGAAGAAGGAATGGGATACCTGACAGAAATCTTTAACAGAGTTTCACAAGTCACTGGCTTTAACTGACCCCATGGAGAAACAAATACGCTCAAACACTATCCAAATGCTGTTTCCAGCACTTGTTCGTTTTATAAGGATGCTTTCAGCCTATTTTCTGTTTTCAGCATTCATTACTGTAACTTTACACACACGGGCACACGCGAGCACAGGCATATGCACCTTTGGGTCATGGTCATGGAAGATTATATAACTTAAGATGGGTAGCTGTGCATTAGCTTAGGTTATGAAAGTTGGTTATATAGGAAATCCAAGGCAAGTAAGGCAGGTTAAATAAACAGGCTTAGGATGCACTAGGACAACTGTCTTAAGTGACTTTAAAGCATATAATAACTTTGGCTCTGGGGTCCAGCAAAGTCCCAGTCCCTGTGAATGTAACAGGTATTTTTATAATACCAGCCCAACTTTAGCATTGATCTCACCATTGTTCCAAGACATTCCTAGCTCACTATTTAATCAGGTCAATCTGAGTAAATATTTTTTTTTGAGATGGTGGGTTTCTCTGCTTAGCATTAAAGTTGTGAAGACCCTTCTGCCTTTGCTGTAACACCTCGTTCTGAACGTTTTTCACAGGGACACTGCTATGTGTCCTTCACTGCCACCAGATCCCAGCCACTCTCTTCCCAGGCTTCCCTCTCACTACTACCCCAACCGTAGGAGAAAAAGGAAAGACTAAAAATGGTTCGAGGGATGGAGATATTGCTCAACGATTATAGGTACTTTACGTACAAGTGTGAGGACCTGAGTTTGGGCTCTCAGACCCCGCATAAAAGGTCTGGTGTGGTGGTACCCAACCGTGACTCTAGCAGTGGGGATCTAATGCAGTGAGGCAGATGCTGGGAGCTCACTGACCATCCAATCTGGCTAAAACAGAAAGCTTCGATTCAGTGGGAGATCTTGTCTCAAAGACTAAGGTGGGGAACATTTGAGGTGGATACCGGATAACACCCTCTGGCCCTTACACAAGTCTGAGCACGTGCACACGCCAGTGTATGCAGCCCTTACATACACACAACAAAGTGGTGTGACATTATTGCCGCCAGAACGTCCCCACTGTAGAACCCCTGCTAAGCAAAGTGTATTTCTATCATTCTCTTGCCACGTCAATCAAAAATGTCGATTTGTTTTCTACTCAGAGCTGACAGTGACTCAGTTAGTCCCTGCTGCTGAGACAGCCTGATGCTAGGAAAACTCTTTCTGAAGTGAAAAGAATGTTAACCGGACAGGTTTCAAAGGCTCTCGGGAGGCAGGGATGCCTTTCCTTCATGAATCCTTCCCAGGCATCTGCTGTCATTCGTTCTTAATATTGGCGAAGTAAATTCACTTTGCTGAAAATCTGTAGCTAACGGAATAGAAGATGTATGCAAAAGTCAAGTCCAAAAGTCGGCGTGTGAAAGAAATAAAAGACTAGGTTGACCCAGGATATTGACCATCTCCCTCAAACATGCCCTCTCTGAGATGCCATGTTCACACCTGCTCCTGTCAGTTTCTTACTACAATGCCTTGATGGACTCCATTTGTCTAAACCTTGGTGTTCAGAACTATAAAGGGGGTGGCAGTAACTTTCCGTCCTGTGGCTGAGGTAGCAGTATGGGACGATTCTAAACAAGCAACAGCTTGAGGATTATTCTGAGAGTGGGGTGCATATGCCCAGCACATATTGGCCCTCAGAAGCTAGAATATTGTATTATTAAGAGTAGAGGCTGTGTTTATTTTCCTTGCTTCTTTAGTTCTTTCAGTTAGGTTGGCTTTTGTCTTAAATATTTATTTTCATTGTGTATTTATGTGTACTATTGTGTGTGCATGCTCACAGAGGCCAGAAGAAGGTTTCAGACTTCCTGGAGCTAGAGTTGCAGGCAGTTGTAAGTTGTCTAACTGTGGGTGAGGGGAACCAAGCTCTGGTCCTCTGGAAGAGCAGCAAGCGCTCCTAACTTCCCAGTCTTTTGTTTTTTCTTTCAGCGTTTTATTTATATTTTTGTGTATGTGTGAGCGCCTGTATGCATGTGTGTGCCCTGTGTGAGTATCCGGTGCTCTGAGGCCAAAAGAGCCTGTCAAATCCCCTGTCAAATCCCCTAGAACTGAGATCACAGGTGGTTTACAAGCCGTCCTTTTGGTACTGGAACCAAATCCAGATCTTCAGCAAGGAGAGCAAATGCTCCTTAAATGCCTTGCTGTCCCTTCAGGCCGTGAGTTTTTGTTTGTTTTGTTTTGTTTTTCCTCTTCTTTTTGAGTCAAAGTCTCATATAGTCCCAGGCTGGCCTCCAACTTGCTACTAGTCAACATTGGCCTTAAACTCCTGATCATTCTGCTTCTGCCTCCCAAGTTCTGGGATTACCGATGCTCCCTGCCCTACTCAGTTCTTTATGGCATACAGAATTAGTGTTCAAAAGTAACTTTTGAATACATGAACATAGATTAAAACACTAGGTGCTGACTTTGCCTTCCCATAAGCCCCCCTGGCCTGATTGTTATAGGCTTTTTCTAACTAATTAGGTCAATCATTTGAGACAAGCAAACTTTGTTGATCTGGGAACTTTGCTTCTAAGATAGTCCTCTTTCACTTTTCCTTTTGTTTTGTTTTGAAGATGGGGTCTCATGTAGCTGGTCTGGAGCTTGATATGTAGCTAATGATAACCCTGAACTTGTCTCATCCTCCTCTCTCACCTCCTGGGTGCTGGGATTACAGGTGTGCCACTACAACTAGTTTTAGCAGTGATGGGAGACTGAACCCAGGGTTTTACGTATGCTAGACTACATTCCTCGTCCCCATTTACTTCTTGATTGTGCACAAGAAATTCCTCCTGGGTACAAATGTTGTAGGGTTTCAAAATACTGCAGACATACAGAGCTGGTCTTTGAAGACTGGCAAGTAAGACACCCTCTTCAGACCCCACCCTGGGAATCAGAAGATTCTTACTCTGCGGAGCAGTTCCGGAGCTGGTGCGATGCCCATTCCATCCAGCAGATGGCAGTGATGCACACTCCTGGTCTCTGCAAGCCTCTGGTCTTTTACTTTCTGGCATTGTCCCACTTTCAGAGAAAGCTGGGTTGAGCCAACTTTTAAAACCTGCCTTGGCTCCTTCTTGGAAACTACTTGCAGCTCAGAGGGACAACTGGAACCATCAACACCTCCAAGGAGCCCATTTTCTCTTAGGCGGTGGTCCAGGGAGGAGAGAGTTTATACTTTGCTAGCACCCACTGATTGTGATTTCCCAGAGAAGGGAATTATGTAAGTGTGTGTGGTGTGTGTGTGTGTGTGTGTGTGTGTGTGTGTGTGTGTGTGTGTTCTTGAGTGCCTAGTTAAACCAACAAAGAAAAGTGCTTTCGTTCCCTAACATCAGCCATATTATCACATGCTCAGTTGAAAGGACTTGAAGCCAATTAGTCATCAGAAATCTGGAATTTAGTAAAGGTGATCACTCAGTTTGAAGTATTCATGTGCCGCCACGCAGGGAAGAGTGCTACGGTGCTGTTTGTAGTCACCGACAACTTGCTTCTCTAGTTGCTTGGAACTCCGAGTCTTCTGTTAAGCCTGTGATGGTAAATCTAGCTCCATCGATTCCTTCCTCAGAATTAAGATACTAATTCATCCCAGTCACTCTGTAAAATGGGTGAGATTTTTATGCTTTGACCTATGAAAAGCACAAGAAGGTACCCCAGGGCGGCGGGGTTGTGGCTCAGTGGTAGAGTGCCTGTCTTTCATGCAGGAACTTAGAAATTCAATCCCTCGATCATCATAAATGAGGAAAGGTGGCCCAGCCCTGGAATCACAGCATTCAGGAAGTGGAGGCAGGAGGATTAGAACTTCGAGGTCATCCATCCTTGGGTACATAGGGAGTTCAAGCCAGCCTGAGATGCAAGAGACTCTATGGGACTCTAGGGGGGTAAGGGAGAGAGAACATTTCAAAAGAAGTATAAGCACATTGGCTGTAATTCATTCTCAGACCCAGGAAAACCAATGAGTAATAAACCATAAAGCACTAAGCTGTGGGTCCCGTGATAGCTGGGGCCTTGATTTAGATACAAGGGGAATCAACACTGACAGTGTAGGGGGATTATGTTCTAGATGTGTGTGATAACATTTTAATGGGGGCAGGGGTCTTTAGACATTCACAGCCTTTCAGCCAGTTTTAGAAACATGGAGTGTTATCAAGGGCTCTACATGGTCTGCTCTCATTAGTGGATCTTTCTTCTCCTGAGGCTTGCCATTCATTTCTCAAGGAGGCAGAAATGGCCGGATGACTTGCTAAATCCTTCTTTCTTTCCTTGCTATGTAGTCAAAAATGATTGAGCTTCTGATCCTCCTGCCTCCACCTTCCAAGTCTGGGGACGGCAGGCACATGCCAGCATAAGTTTCTTCCCAGCATTCATGAGGGACAACTAGTAAAACAGCGTTTTTGCAAAGGCAACACAAGGTGAATGGAAGTCACATGGCTGTTTGCACTAACTTAGCCCTTCCTTGAGCCGTGGTTTGGGCTTGGGACAAGGGACACAGGCCTTGGGACTTGGAGGCAGGAGGATCTGAGCTCAAGGCCAGCCTGTACCTCTCAAAAATAAACAGGCTGACAAACCAAATGCCCTTTGAAGTCTGAGAGGCAAAGCTGGTGTTGGGGGCTGAACTTTCATGGGTTTGAACTCTGCGGCCTGTGGTATCATCAAATAAAGTGGCTACACACATCAATCTCTAAAGGAAAGCCAGAGTTTCAGGATTGAATCTTCCTTTTTTGGTGGCTCAAATATTTCAGAGATCTGAAGAATAGACACGATGAATCATCCCGAGGTTGCATAAGTCACACTGGCTATACAAGAAGCAGGTGGTTTTCTGAAGGAAAACCAGATCTTGATCTAACTTTTACCCAGTTCACCTATCACTGCAGAGCAGGAAGAACCGTGAGTTCATGACCAGTGGAATCATGGGTACATTGCCAGTTGTGTCTGTTGGTAGGAGATGAGTCAGAGCTGAGAAGGTGAGATGGAATGGGAGTTCTCCAGACCCGTACCTTAAGCAATCAGGGCTATTTCCAGTCATTTCCCCCTTGCAATTAAACCTCTGTGTCTATGAAAATCATTCACAGTGCTGTCCTTTTGCTTCTGATGCATCCTCGTGCTCAAATGCATCAGAAACTATGGATCCTGAAGCATAGAGCACACACCAACCTCAACCAATTCATCCTGCGTAATTATCCAAGAGCCTTCCGTGGTCATTCCTTCTACTTAAAAAAAAAGTGTAAGCCAAACTATATCTCTGAAGTCAGTTCACTCAGTAAAGGTACCCATCAGCAAGGCTCACAACCTGAGTTCAATTCCCAGGACCCACTTGGCAGATAGAGAGAGCAATCAAAGTTGCCCTCTGACCTTCGGATACTGCACACACTCTCACTCGCCCACACGCACACCTTAAGTACATAAGTAAATCAAATGTAATACAATTTCAACGCACTTCAGACTTCAGACACAGATTCAGATTTTCGCTTTGAAAATGTGCTCCTACGTTCTTTTTTTCTTCTTTACTTTCTTTGTACAATTGCAATATTCATGTACTTCAGTTATTTTTGACAGCTCTTCTGCAAACTACAGATGCTGGGGAAGAACATTTCTAAATTACCCCACTACGGAGTAATTTTGTTTTTTAACATGTGAAAAAAGAAAAAAGATTTCTTCTGCTAAGTCTCCGTGTTGCCTCACTCTCCTTATGGAGATGGGCACAATACTTCTAAGCTAGTTGATGGATAAAGCTCTTCGTATGTAATTGTTTTTAACCTCAGATTATGAGTTTGTACAGCCACAAATGGGATTTGTGTGTGGTTGTTCCAGAGCAGATAATGGAGTTTACGAATATCCTGTCTCCCAGGACAGGGGTGTAGCTCAGTTGCCAGAGTCCTAGCCTACTATGCGGGAAGCCCTGGGTCCCAGCTCTAAAAAGTCATAAACTGGGACCCTGCAGTAGATGCCCTTTTGACCCCAGTGCTTTGGTGCTCGAAACAGGGTTTCAGGGTCATCCTTGGCTACATGTGAGCTCAAGATTAGTTAGCATGAGATAGCAAGCCAGGAATTTGCCACAGACTCACGATTTCCTTGTTTCACCTCAGCAATTATAAAACCGGACCTCAGAGTCAGCTCGATTTAGCCAACCCCTTAGCAAAGTCTTTGCTGTGTGAGTGTGAATCCTCACCCTGTAACTGGGTGGCTCTCAGACCCCAGTATGCACCAGGGTAGCCTAAGGAGCCCCTTAAAAGCTGGGTCCTGGCTCCACTCCCAGTTTCTGAGTAGGTAAGAGGGAGGACTGAGGACCTACATTTCAAACAGGCTCTGGTGAGCCCTGACCTCTAGGGCTGAGGAAATGGCTCAGTGGTGAAGAGTCCTGGCTGTTCTTGCAGAGGGTGGGTAAGATTCTCAGACCTGCATGTAGGCTTACAGCCATGTGTAATTCCAGTCCCAGGGTGCCGACACCTTTTTCTGACCTCTACAGCATATCATCTTTATGGGGCATACACACACTCAGGCACAATAGGCATACACATAAAATGAATTTTAAAAGAGAGCATCTATCCTCAGGGACAGTAAACCCTAGAGATGTTCCAGGAAGGAAATAAGACAGGATCTGCCAGCCAGACACTTTTGGGAAACACACCATACATTGTCTCCTTTGAAGTATTTTTAATGCGTTTTAAAGTTTCGGGAAGGTGTGTAATACGCCGAAGCAATGTTCTAACTTGGTGTTTTTCAAACGCATTGGACTGTAGAGTTCTTTATTGTCTTGCTACCCATTAACTCAGAATCATTATTTCTGGAACACACCAGTTAAGGCTGACTCAGGTCACAATGCCCCTGAGAACTAGTCTCTCTGACTTCCGCTTCAGGTGGCCCCCCACAGCCAGTGAAGCCAGTGGGGTATGTCTGTCACCTTGTCACTGCTGTCCATCAGCTGTCTGCCACTCCAGCACTCATCTTTAGACCAGAGTATACGGTTTGCTCACGTGTTCCCACCAAGCGACTTTTTTACCTCAGGGCTACCTGTAATCCCTTCTCCAGTCCCTCTTGTCCCTCCCCTGCTTTTGTTCCCGTTCCTTTCTGCTGCTCCCCGCTCACTCAGTCAGGTCTTCAGCAGCTCCTCTCATTCCTCCACTTCCTGGACCTCTGTGTCCTTCTTGGCTTTCCAAGGCTCACTTTTCATCCCAGGGGGCAAGAATGGTGACTGTAGCTTGTCACATAATTCTTCTAATTGGTGCCATTAAAAAAAAATCACCTGATCCTGGCTGACAAAATGGGTCTGTGAGTAAAGGAACTTACCACCTCGCCTAAGAGCCTGAGTTCAGTCCTGGGGACCTGCTGGTAAAAGGAAGGGATCAACTCCACAGGTTGTCCTCGGACACGTACGGGTGTGCTGTGGCACGTGCACCTCACCCCTCACAATAAGTGAGTGAATAAATAATGATAGGTAGCTAGATGGTAGATAATAGATAGGTGGTAGATAGACAGACAGATAGAGAGATAGACGATAGATAGATGATAGACAGACAGATAGATGATAGTAGATAGATAAATAGATAGATAGATGATAGATAGATAGACAGCTAGATGATAGTAGATAGATAGATAATAGATAGATGATAGAAGACAGACAGATAGACGATAGATGACAGATGATAGATAAATGATAGTAGATAAATAGATAGATGATAGACAGATAGATAGATGATAGTAGATAGATAGACAGATAGGCATAGATAGATGATAGACAGACAGACAGATAGATAGATGATAGACAGACAGATAGATGATAATAGATAGACAGATAGATGATAGTAGATAGATAGATGATAGACAGATGATAGATAGATGATAGTAGATAGATAGATAGATGATAGATAGACAGACAGATAGATGATAGACAGACAGATGATAATAGATAGATGATAGTAGATAGATGGATGGATGGATGTAGGTTTAAACATGTTTTAAAATTATCTGTTTGTTTAGGTACGGTGTGCATGTATTACTTTTTGTTTGGTTAGTTTGGTTTTTTATTTTTGTTTTTATTTTGTTTTTTGTTTTGCTGTGCTGGGCATTACTCTACATCTTACCAAATAGTGAGGAACCAAGCAGGAGTGATCCAGGGTCTCATTTTCATTCTTGGGGTGACAGGTTAAGAGGTTAATCAAGGGCTGGGGAAGGAGAAGTGCAGGCATGAGAACCGGAATTTGATTTTCAGCACATACATGAAAACTTAACTGTGGTGGGACACATGCTGCCCCTGTGCTGGGGAGATGAGACAGGACATCCAGAACTCCTGGACAACAAGTCTAGCCAAATGGAAGAACTTCAGGCCATGACAGGTGACGTCTCAAAAGCAAGGTAGACCATGACTAAGGAAGACAGCCAAGGACGTCCACTGGCTCACACACTTAGGCACAGATGTTAGTGTACACATACATGCACCCTTATGAATGTGTATGCAGGCACACATGCAGAGAGATGAACTGCGTATAATTAACTGGTATGGAACAATTAAAGCATGAGACTGGGTGAATTCTTTGTGAAGAGGTGGCACTCAAGCCAGGGTCTGGATGGCGTCACTGTCACTGGGCATAGCTGGTCCTTAGGTACTGCTGTGTGCTTGGCAGGTCCCTCTCACTGTCCTACCTCATTCTTCATGGGAAGGTTCTGAAATCAAGATTGCCTTCCTCTCTGCAGTGGTCTTTGACCCTGGCTTACACCCACAGAACAATCCATACGCCAGTGTGCTTCAACTCAACCCTCAAATGTTTCATCTTTAAGCTTGAGGGGGCTATAGTTGGAGATCCAGTCTTTGGGCATCTATGTAAGGGGAAGTCGAGTCTTGGAGGCCTAGAGTCTTTAGATCAGGTAGTAACCTTTCAAGATACATCAGAGATCTGTCTTCTCTGCTTTTGCATCAAGAGATGGTGTTAGTTACCTTGGACAGTGCTGTAACAAAATGCCTGACAAATGCAACTTACGGTAAGAAATGTCAGCACAAGAAGACACAGCTTGTTAGTGCAGCAGGGTAGCAGTGGGAGGGGCTTGGCGTGGGCAGGCTGGCATGTGAGGTCATGCTTCATTTGCTCTCAGGAAGCTCAGAGCGCCTGATGCCACCGCTGGCTGGCTCTCTTTCCCCTTTTTACTTATACTGAGACCTCAGCCCACAGGTGGGTCTTTCCACCTCAGGTAAGCCCCTCTGGAAACACCAGCAGAGACAGCCAGACCCAGGTCCCCAGTCAGTAAAGATTACCTGCCACGGAGACAGCAAGCTGGTGACTGTCTGTATACCAGGGAAAGACCCAGCCCTCAACTCAAATTGGCCAGCACCTCGATCTTGAACTTCCTGGCCTCCAGAACCATGAGAAATAACTTTGTTGTTTAAAACCAATCTGTCTGAAAGTATTTTATAATAGAACCCAGACTGAATAAAACATATGCTTTAAAAAACAGACATGAGCACACATGCACAAACTCCCACACATGCACACATGCACACATGTACACACACATGCATGTGCACACACACACACACACCACACACACACACACACACACACACACACACACACACACACAGACATACACTTCAGGCTTCCCTCCCCCTAGCTCTTCTTTCCTGCAGACTGTACTTTTCAGATCAACTCCTTTCCTCTGGGGTTCTGGTACAGGAACAGGATCAGGAGCATGTTCCAAAGGGCTTTCGCTTCTCCAACCTCTGTGGCCCTCCAGAATTTCATGCTCTTCGATTGGCCTTGAAGACCAATTTTTGTCTCTGCTTGTCACAGACTCTCAGACTATTTTCTGATGTGCAGTCTTTTTCTTTAACTGAATGTATTTTCTCTAAGTGATTGTAAAAACGGGGAACTATCACTGAGTTTCACATTACTCCACATCTGTACCATTGCTTCCAGCTGAAGCAGAAAGGCAAGCTTGGAACAAAAATGGGAAAGATGTTTCCTCCTACACTCTGATGTTCATTCTTTCTGTGTCTCTCTGTCTCTGTCTTTGTCTCTCTCTGTGTGTGTCTCTGTGTGTGTGTGTGCATGTCTGTGCACGAGTGCATGTGTGTGTCTGTGTGTGTATGTGAGTGCATGTGTACATGTGTGTGAGTGTGCATGTCTGTGAACATGTGTGTGAGAGTGTGTGCGTGTGCGTGTGTGTGTGTCTGTGTATATGTGTGCATGTGTGAAACCTCGGGGTTTACATATAAAATTGGAATCCCAACCATTCTTTATTCTGTGGAACAGTGTCACAGGATGTGCCTGTTTATTTATAGAATGAATCTCATCCGTCCCCCAGTCAGCCTGTGACAGCTGAATTCCGGGCACTCTGTGACAGTGACAACAGGTAGAGACAAGATGATAAGACATTGACTTCTGTTGCCATGGGTAACTTACAACTCCTGTGCCGCTCATCGTGAAGTCCTGACTCTGTTCCTAGCATTCCCACAGGGAAACACCCTTCTGGCATCATCCATGGTGAATCAAAGGCAAGGCCTTTTGATTTGTATACAGCAAAAGAAGTTGCTAGGGCAGGAAGGGAAAAAAAGAGAACACCCAGAGAACACTGGTGATATATGCTCAGACAACTGAATCAATGTCAGTCCTACCATTGTGAGATACTTTCATATCTGCATACACACTCATGTACACATATGCACATGTACATGAGTGATTGTCATGTCTGCACACACACTCATGTACACATATGCACATGTACATGAGTGATTGTCATGTCTGCACACACACTCATGTACACATATGCACATGTATATGAGTGATTATCATGTCTGCAAACACACTCATGTACACATATGCACATGTATATGAATGATTGTCATATCTGCATGCACACTCATGTACACATGCACATGTACATGAGTGATTGTCATGTCTGCATACACACTCATGTACACATATGCATATGTATATGAGTGATTGTCATATCTACACACACACTCATGTACACAGACGCACATGTATATGAGTGATTGTCATGTCTGCACACACACTCACGTACACATATGCACATGTATATGAGTGATTGTCATGTCTGCACACACACGTACACATATGCACATGTATATGAGTGATTGTCATATCTGCACACACACTCATGTACACAGACGCACATGTACATGAGTGATTGTCATGTCTGCACACACACTCACATACACATATGCACATGTATATGAGTGATTGTCATATCTGCACACACACTCATGTACACAGACGCACATGTATATGAGTGAATGTCATATCTACACACACACTCATGTACACAGACGCACATGTATATGAGTGATTGTCATGTCTGCACACACACTCACATACACATATGCACATGTATATGAGTGATTGTCATGTCTGCACACACACTCACGTACACATATGCACATGTATATGAGTGATTGTCATATCTGCACACACACTCATGTACACAGACGCACATGTATATGAGTGATTGTCATATCTGCACACACACTCATGGTGTTTTATCCATCTCACTATGTATTCCAGGCTGGCCTCAAAGTTATGGTAATCCTCCTACCTCTGCCTTCCAAGTGTTATGATCACAGGCATTCACCATTAGCCTGGCCTTCCATTCTGCTTCTAAATGGAACCTACTGGTCTGGTTTTATTTTACTTTATTTATTTGTTTATTTATCGACTCACATTCCATAGCTGAGGATGGTCTTGAACTTCTGATTCTCTTGGTTAAGATTACAAGTGTGATCTACCACTTCGTGTGGTGCTGTGGCTCTAACTCAGGGCATCATATGTATTAAGCAGGCACTTTGCCAACTGAGCTACACCAACATCCCAGGCATTGAAGGAGCACAGGACAGAGCCTTATTGATCATATCACTAGTGGACACTTCCCATTAGAGTTGCGGGGAAAGCTGGTAAGAAGCCAGTGCATTCTGTGCCTAAATGGGGCACTGGGCAGAAGAATGACCCTCAAAATGATGAGGACCTGAAGAGTCCAGTGGCTAGACATGGTGTGCAAGAAGGAAGGCACCGTGTACCCTGGGGAGATGGGTTCTCATAACTTGAGGGACATCACTGTGACAGAGACCAGCAGGGAAATTTTTCAGAAAGCAAAGTGAGCTCTGGCTGCCTGAGATACCAAATGCCAGCCCTCCAGAGAAAGGGTCTGTCGTGGGAGGAGCTCTCAAAGCTGTGACTAAGCTAAAAAGGGCAGAGGAGCTTCTGCGGCAGAGCTTGGGTGTATTTTAGAAAATGCAAACTGTACCAGTCGGGTATTACATATGCTGCAGGTTATGAACAACTGATTGGCCAGCATTTCAACTGGCATGGCTGGGGTGTGAGAATGGTGCCTGTCTTCCAGGCTTGGGATCTTGGGGAAAGGGAACAAAGGACAAGAGCAGGTGACAACCCCGCAAAGTGGCGGTGGCTCAGCAAAGTTCAAGGCTTATTGGAGGGAGCGGACACCGCTGAGGGCTCAGGGAGCCATACAGTGGGGCAGTGAAGCAGACCGGAGATAAATGTGACGCTGACACAGAAAGGCAAGGGATGTGAGCTGGATGCTGTTGGCTTCTCCCTGGGATCTAGAGCTCTCCCCACCCATTTCCGGAACTCACAGCTCTTGCCTTCTCTGATGGCTTCCCTGAGCCCCCTCTGAAAATGTCTTCCCTTCGATCTGTCTGTCTGTCCCAGGGAGAATCATGTCCCTTGCCTTGGGTAAGAACTATTGTCCTCTGTCTATCTCCACCTGTGTAGCATACCTCCAGATAGACTATGTGGAGTCTCCGGGTGAGCCCACTCCCTTCCCGATTTCTGTGCTTCTCCTGCAGTGGCCTTACCATCGGCCATGTGCCTAGATCAGAGTCCTTGTGGCTTTCTTCCTCCCCCGTTACCTGTACTCACACGGTTAGTTATACACAGGGCAGGCATACGATGCAGGCACTTGTGTGGTGCATGCTAACACACACTGGAGAGCTGCTACAGCCTCCCTGATGCTGAGATTCCAGGTGAATACCATGTGACCGTGCCTAACAATGGCTGAGAGATCCTTTCCCAGACATTTCTTAGGAAATAACATGACATTCTATCCTTGCTTTAAAACATTCAAGAACTTCCTGCAGGCTACTAGACAGACAGAAAAGCCAGAGCCTGACCTCGGAGCCCTGCATCCACTGGCCGTGGCTAGATCTCCTGGGGACTCCTCCTACCACCCCACTTATATCTCAGGCCAACTTTCCATACTTCTGTTATCCCAAACTGTTGGGTCATCTTCTCTTCTTACGGTGTCTTTTGTCATTAGGGACCTTCAGCACTGCAGGGCACACCCTGGAGCACATGCAGAGACTAAGGGCAGATACCAACCGCTCACCACCCCAAGCTCTGAAAGAGCCAAGCCCAGTTCTTCTGTGCTGACCCTGAAGGAGAGCTTGGGTCACATGTGTTAGCATGTCTCATTTCTGTCAGGCTTCCCAGGAGTTTGAAGAGGACCAGAGATGGGGAGTAGAAGCAAAGGGACAGGGGGAGGGTTCCCTAAATGCTGAACTAACCAACAATGAGAGAATTTGGGAAAATCTTTTTGCATAGGACATGCGGTCAGAAGGGACTTTCTAGAAGTATGGGTTGGTGGCACAGTTGTCCCTTGTATTTAGGCACCAGGATTTCTGCTGATACCAAGTCTACAGATACCCAAGTCCCTTATAGAAATTGACATGGTCTCTTCCTCTAGCCAGCACAGTCTTCCCATCTAAATTTCTAATGACTCTTAGTGGGATGTAAGTGGCTGTGCTTACATTTAAGGGATGGTATTAAGGAGAAATGTCTGTGCACGTTTGCTACTGGGCAGTATTCCCCAGGGCTTCCATCCCATGCTGGTTGGAGGGCTGACTTTAACCAGAGTGGGTAATGTGAAGAGGTTAGAAGCCAGGTTCGAGGTCTTGGGCAGGAGGAAAGGTACATCTTTGTACGTGTCTCTTTAGCCATTGGCTACTGTGATGTCTTGCTGCTGTCTTCCAAGTTCATGCTCTGGAGCAAAACGATCCATTCATAGAAAGAGACTCTCTCTGAGTTACCAGGGAAACCCTGGAGACAGACAAAGTATCTATGAGACTAGAAGATCATGAACTGTCCAGGTGCGGTGATTAGATTTGAGAAAATGTCCCCACAGTCTTGGACATTTGAATTCTTGGTCTCCAGTTGATGGCACTGTTTGGAGAGGCTTAGGGGGCATGGCCTTGTTAGGGGAAAGGCTATGGAAAGTTTACAGACTTGTGGCATTTCAAGTTTTCTCTGTCTGCCTTATGCTTGGCTTATGAGATGCTGGCCCTCCAAACTCAGCCCTGCTTGTCGCCTCTGTTTCTCCATCACAGACTCTGAGCCTCTGGGACTGTAAGCCCAAATAAATTCTTTATTCTATACATTACCTTGTTCCTGGTGCTTTATCCCAGCAATAGACAAGTAATTGGTGCACTAGGAGCTTGTGAAAAAGTGTGATTAGAGTGAACCTGGAATGGTTTGTCATTTAACCTCAGAGACTAGGGACTTAGGATAAATCAAAGATTTACACAAAGGGATAGGAAGTCTTCCAATGTCACCACCTGCAGGATGATAAGGCTGAAGGCAGACACAGAAAGTCCGGGTGTATTTGTAGATGAATGATCTACAAACAGTATTTTAAAACTAATTATATGTAAGAAAGAGACTTCTACGGGTTTCTAAAATGACACTAGGGGCCTGAGGCTCATTAACTCAAACTGTCCTTGATGAGACAGTTTAAGATGAGCCTGTTGTTGGCAGCAGCCTCAAGACCTTGTCCTGGGCCTGGCATTAGCTGTTGTCCACAGCTGCTACTTACGGGTTATTATCTCACCCTTCAGCCCAAAGAGCTCATGGTATCCTACGGGGGTCACACGGAGTTCATGGTATCCCTACGGGGTCACACAGAGCTCATGGTATCCTATGGGGGTCACACGGAGCCCATGGTATCCTTACGGGGTCACATGGAGCTCATGGTATCCTTACGGGGTCACATATCTCAGACCATAGCAGAGTTCAGATTCCAGATCAGCTCTCCAAAGCTGAATTAGTGGCCTAGATTAATTTCCCCACTGCTGTCACAAACAACGGCCAACTAAAGCAAAGGAGGAAAGGTTTATCTGGGCTCCACTTGAAAGTCCAGTCTGTCACAACAGGGAGAGACAGTGGTAGGAGAACGAGACAACCTGTCACAGAGCTCTGCAGAGAGAGGCAAATGTGGGCTCCTGGCTCACTTCTTCCTTCGTATGCAGTCCAGGACTCCCAGCCCTTAGACTGTTGCTGCCCACATTTCCGGGGATCTTTCTGCCTCAGCTGACCTAATCTGGACACTTCTTTCACTAACACGCTGGGAGGCTTGTGTCATTTGATAATCAGTATTAACCGGTTCATGGACATCAGCCCTGGGGTGGGCTGGGCACTGATCACACACAGCAGCTTCTGGATACTTTGAATACTTTTGTGGTCTAGAATCATTTCCAGAAAGGTGGAGAAGCCTCGCCTCCCAGGACTATCCTCCTTGTCTGTTGAAAGGATGATGAGAGAATGAAGGGAGTCAATCACTGCTCAACTTCTGTCTCTAGTTCCTGAAACTGGTAGAGTGGTGGTGACCACACTAGGTGGGCTGACCCCATAATAGAAGACTTAGCACATTTCTCAGCCATGCCCACATGCTCACCACCTCCTCCTCACCGCTAACCTCAGCACCGCCCCCGGCAATCTGGATCGTCCGCCCGCATGAGAGAGCTGCCTTCATGTTCAGAGGCTCTGAGAGTCAGAGATGCAGGTGGAAACTCTGGAGTGTTGCTGACATCTTGGAACAAATGGGGACCCAGGCTGGGGATGGGGGTTCAGAAGGGGCCTGTGAAACCCCCAGGCCCCTAACCAGGAGCAGGGCTAGGGAGGTTGAAGGAAATGGAGAAGAGCAGCCTGGAAAGATGGAGTGCAGGGAAAGAACGAAGGCTCAGCTTTGCAAACTCAGAGTAGTCCTGGCATGTCAGCTGTTGTAGAGAGGTCTGAAGACACACAGGGGACCTCTGCAGTCAGCGAGAGGGAAAGGAAAGCAGCAGCTGGTTCAGGGGCCCAGGAACAGGCTCCATGGTTCAGAACCCTGGTCTACAACCTACCTACTGTGGAATCATGCCAGAGGCATCCGAGGGTGAAGCTGTTATGGGGGCCAACCCTGGGCTTCAAACAAAGAATCCTTGTGGCATTCTCATCTATTACCACACACACACACACACACACACACACACACACACACACACACACACACACTGACCTGGAACTTGTCATCTAGGCTGCCTGGCCAGCGAGCCCCACGGATCTGCTTATCTCTAAAATTACAAGCACACACCACCATACCTGGCTTGGGTAATGGGTTCTGGGAGTTGAACTCAGGTGCCATGCTTGTGTGTGTGTGTGTGTGTGTGTGTGTGTGTGTGTGTGTGTGTGTGTGTGTGTGTGTGTTGAAACAAGATATGATGTGTCCTAGACTGGCCTCCAATACTACATAGGGAGCATGACCTTAAACTTCCGCTCTTCCTGCCAATGACAGGGCTATGTGTACACAGCTTTGAGGACTGAACCCAGGGCTTCACTCATGGGGACAAGTCTCTACCAACTGATCCACATTCTCAGGTGCCAGTGTGGCTCCGTTTTGATTTCATGATTTTAAGTTTTATTTTACACGAGTGTTTTGCCACATTAGTGCTGGTGCCCTCCGAGGTAAGAAAAGGGGGTCAGATTCCCTGAAACTGGGGCAACAGAAAGCTGTGAGCTGCCATGTGGGTACTGGGAACCAAACTCAGGTCTTCTTCAAGAGCAGCCAGTGCCCATAACTACTGAGCCACTCTGCTGGCCCCCAGTGTAGCTTTCCAACAAGACTGTGTGTGTGTGTGTGTGTGTGTGTGTGTGTGTGTGTGTGTGTGTGTGTGTGTGTGTGTCTGGGGGGGTTGGTGTGTGTGTGCGTGCGCGTGCGCGTGTGTGTGTCTGTGTGTCTGTGTGTGTGTCTGTGTGTCTCAGGAGGGAGGGAGTCTCTCTTACATTCAAGTAAAGCACAGCTGTGACATTGGAGACCCCCTCGGCCACATACTCAGATGGGGATGGAGGGAACGATTAAAGAACTGTTGCCCAAAGGCATCTAAACCAGATTCTCAGGGATTTCCCAGAAGTATCTGTAAGCAAGTCAAGCTTGCTGGGGTGTGTGTCCAAGGCTGGGGGACCTTACATGCACACGGCTACCGTTCACGAGCAGGCCCAACATCAAGAACACAGCAATGGATGGAGCAATCTCATCCTTGCATCTTCGTGATTTCTCACCTCAGCCCTGGGATGCAGCAGGGTTCACTGATGTCCTCTCCTTGCAGAGAGGAACCTGAGGCTTCGGGATAACGCTGGCTTCTTTTCAGTTTCACTAGGGTGTCACAGTGTAGAGACGAATGGATCAGAGATCAGGATGAAACGAGTGGTAAATACCAACCACCAGGGACAAAGTTTAAAGGCTGGGAAAACAAAACCCTCACGAGCCGAGATAAGTAATTAAAAATTGTTTATCACTACTGGGAGGTTTGCATAGACTCCATAGGAACACCACCACTGAGCTACCTGCCAGCCCTTTCATAATTTGCTGACATGGTCTCGTGGAAGCATCCAGACCCATCTTGGTCCTGATCATCCTTGCCTCAGTTTCCCTAGTAGATGGGGCTATAGGGATGCACCACTGTGTCCTGCTCAAAATCAGCAACCATTTAACGCAATGTTTAAAATCAGTGCAAAGAAACAGTGAGAAGCAAAATATGAAAACAGTCAATCAAGACAGGGCCTAAGGTAGCTGCCCTCAGGGACAGGAGTAATGCAAGAGCTCGGGATTCTCCTTTTCATTGCTTTGAGGCTGGATCTTGTAGACTTCAGGCTGGCCTAAAATTCACTGCACGGTCAGGGATGATTTTGGATTTTTGGTCCCTCCTGTCTTTACCCCTAGAGTGCTGGGTTTATAGGTGTGAACCATCACAGCCGGATTTATGCAGTCCTGGGGGTTGGAACCCAGGGTCTCAGGCACCAGGTGAGCCATGCCCCTGGTTCACGATGGGCAAGCATTCCACCAGGTGAGCCATGCCCCAGCTCCTAGGATTCTTTCTCTAGTCATAGGCTTTTCTGTTTAGCAGTAGACTGAAGAAAGTAGTTTTTCTGTGTGTGAGTACCCACATGTGTGTTGTATACACATCACATTCTTGCAGTGCCCTAGGAGGCCAGAAGGATGTCAGACTCCCCTGAACTAGTGTTACAGCCCTTTGTGAGCCACATGGGCGCTGCAAACCAAACCCAGGACCTCTGCAAACACAGCCAGTGCTCTTCACTGCTCAGCCATGTCTCCAGCTTAGCACAGATTTAAAATATAATAATAACCATATGTTTTCAAATATTCCTCTTGCTTCCCGGGTGTCCTGAAACCCCTTTAAATATCACCACTATCACCTTTTCTGCTCTCAGACAGTGTTGGGTGTGTAACTTGAAGAGCTGTGCTGTTTGGCTTTAAATCCTGGGGTCCGTACTTCTCCACTGTGTTCTCTGGGGCAACCCGCAGTCCCCAGCCTTGCCCCTCTGTAACCCTGAAGAACAAAGTTCACTTTAGGAAGCCAGAGAGGGACACAACACTGAAGCTCAGTGCCGAGCTCTGCCATTCTTGTTACCCCAAGGACCAAGTTTAAAGCCTCTCGAGATAGATGGTGGGTTTTGTTTTGTTCTTTAGAAATAATCTATGAGCACAAATTTTAATTATATGATTCACAAACACAATCACATTACCCTGCTGGTTTTAGCTGAGCTTTCCTCTTCCTTTGATGCCCCATTCCTCCACTTCTCCTTCTGTTCCCAAGTCTCATAACCATATTGACATCCCCGAACTGGACACGCAGTTGTGTGTAATTCCAGCAATGGAGGAGGCTGACGCAAGAGGATCTGGGGCTCAAAGCTAATCTGGGCCATGTGACAAAATTCTGTATTAAACAATTTGAAGAACTACCCTTGGGGGAAAAATACACCTGAAAAAAATGAATATGTTTGTTTTTGTTCAAACATATAATGAGATATAGACACGACATACATAAACATATATACACTTAGGTATGAAGGTCAGGACTCTTGTTCCATAGGACAGGG
The DNA here is from genome assembly GCF_021556685.1 of Rattus norvegicus. Taxonomy (NCBI): domain Eukaryota; kingdom Metazoa; phylum Chordata; class Mammalia; order Rodentia; family Muridae; genus Rattus; species Rattus norvegicus. The sequence continues at coordinate 6,518,009 of NC_141551.1, read as the reverse complement.
TGATGTCATGAAGACCTGGCAATCCTGATGGCTCTGTTCTGTCGGTCAGCGCCAGTACATGAGTCCTCAGCACAGACCCAACACCCTGTTCTCTGTGGATGAGCCTGGACTTGAAAACAATGATACCGTCAAGGACCCTGAATGTAGGTTCTGATGCTGCAGATTCATTTTTCCAGGTCTAGAGCGTGGTATAAATGGACTCTCACGCAGCTAGGACTTGGCTACTAGGATTATTTTGTCAGCCTAATACTTTTTACATTGATGTTTGTCTCGTTCCTCTGGCTCTCAGTTTGAAGTCACACAGTCCTAGCCACAGGAACTTCACAGAGCTGGTCACATGGCTTCCTCTGCCAAGATGCACACAGCAGTAGGTGCTTGAGCTCAGCTCATTGTCCTCCTTATTGTAGAGCGTGGTATCGCAGCCCAGGGAGTGGTGCCACCAACAGTGGACATGTCTTCCCGCTTCAATCCTCCTGATAAAGAATCCCTCACTGACATTTCAGGAGGAAAACAGGTTCCTAGTTATTCTAGATCAGATCCGGTTAACTGTTAAGTTTAACAATCACCATGTTGTGTGTGAACTACTTCTGCTAACAGTCACTGTGTTGTGTGTGAACTAGTTCTGCTAACAGTCATCGTGTTGTGTGTGAACTAGTTCTGCTTGCTATTGAGCAGTCTCCACTGTACACACATGTCACACTTTAGTTTTGTCTATTTTAGTAGATACTGCCCAGACCTCAACCCAAATGCTACAAACATCACACGTCTGGCCACAGCATATATTGGAGAAGTTTTGATTTGGGCAGGCTTGATGAACCTGGTCTCATATGTCATTAATTTTCATGATTATGGCAAATTATAGGATCTTTTTGTACATCTGTCTGGATTTATGCCTCTCTAAACTCTCTTCTCCTTTTCTTTATTTGTCGTGCCACCAGTTTCTAAAGTCACTTCCTCTGTTATATAAGCTATTTGTCGTTTTAATCGTAAGGGTTTTTTTTTAACTCCAAATCTATCACTTGTAGCTTGAATCTATTTATAATATCATTTTGTTAAATAATCATACACATGGTTTGAGTAGATTTCAAATGTTGTATCTTAAATTTCAAATAATAACTGTATGTGTTATGAGATCATATACGTTTTTCATATTGATATCTTTATCTTTTTAGGACCTTTGTGTTTTCCAGTCCTAATTTCTTTTCTTGGTCCCTATGTTGGCTGTGCACCCCTAAACACTGCTGCAATGACTTGTTTGTTGTCTATACTTAATACTTTAATCTCTGGGGGATGTGTTTTTGGGGGAGGTTATTTTATTTTCGACGGATAGTCAGTTGCTCTGGTATTGTTGTGTGCATAATTTATCTTCCCGCTAAGCTGAACTGCACCTTTGATGTATAATGTGTATTAAATTCTCATATAGAAGACTGTTCTGGGCTCTCTCTTCTTTCCCACTGGTCATCCTTAGCCTCACGCTCACACGGCCCCATTTCATAGCAGCTTTACACTGTCCTCTAAGCTCTGGAGACGCAATTCCCTTTTGCTGCTTCTGTTCAGTCTTTTCACGCTGTCTTTAAGCATCTGCTCTTTCACGGGAGCTTGAAGTCATTTTGTGTAGGTTCCTGTCACCCTGCGGTTTGCACTGTTCTAGCTTTGCCCTCTGAAAAAGTCAATGTCATTCTGACCTCAGAACCTTTGCACAGGGTGGTCCCTCAGCTGACCTCCTCTAATAATGCTATCTTCTCCCTCCCCTCCTTAAGGTCCAGTTCAAACATCTCTTTCAGAGGTCAGTGCCCAAAGTTCCCGTTGCTATTTTTCCCTGGACCCCCAGTAAGCCTCAAAATCCCCACCATGGCTTTTACTGAAACTTGAAATAACCGTTTAGTCATGATATATGCTCCTCTAAGAAGGTAAACTTCTGAGCCCACCCATCTCTTGTACCTCATACTCCCTCGCTCAGTGCACAGCTGAGCATAGTGTCCTCAGTGGACACTGAGGACAGATGAACGAGTGAATGCTCTCCCGAGTCAGGGACTGGTTAGCAGAACACTGGCTGTGCTGAGGCCAGTGTCCTGGGCTGCATCGTGCCCTAGGAGGTTTTCCAGTTTCTGGGACAAAACGCCTGACTGAACAACTTAAGGAGGGAAGATTTATTTCCCTCGATTGCAGAGGATTCCATGTGAGCCGGAGTGGCCGGCTGGAAGAGACGTCGACCAACATGTCAGACAGAAACAGAGTGGAGAAGTAACAGCAAGAGGCCAGATAGAGCCCCCAGGGGACCCCCAGATCTCCCTCCCCATCCCAAGCCTGCCTTCCACAGTCCCACATCATCCCAGTCACTCTGGCGGTGGATTCAGCCATGTCTCATGTCAGTCTTCAGGAACTTTCTGGAGAAGTTCTTACATGGAGACTGGAGATGTGTTCCAGGTACCCCCCAGGCCAAACCCCCTTCCAACCCAGTTGACCACACCAGGTATGGAGCCACAATCCTGCAGTCCCAGTATCCATGAAAGAGGATGAGGAGTTCAGTGCCCTTCTTAGCTGCACAGTGAGTTCCAGGGCAGTCCGGACTACATCAGACCCTGCCTCAAAAATAAAATAGAACAGGCCACCAGGAAGGTTCTGCGGCTAAAGGCGCTTGCTGCCAAGCCCGATGACATGAGTTTAATCCCTGGAATCTATATTACGGAAGGAGAGAGAATGGACTCCTGACCTCCACACCCAGCATGACCCCTTCCCCACACATTGCAGCCACAGATGACCAAACCGAAGAGTGTTTACATACGTAAAATCAACCGCGACGATGTCTCCCTTCCCACCGTCTCCTACTCTTCCAGATTTTATTGCTAATGAAGTAGGGCAGAGGTGACTAAGGGCAAACCCATCGCTACTGATGGGAAATTGTTCCCAGCTTCCTGCCTTAGACTGTGCCTTGGGCCCCTCATCATCTATGAGCCAGAAAGACAACGCCAGCTCTTCCTGTTCATCTGGGACTGCCTCCGACTTCCTGAGACTGTAAAACCTTTCTTAGTTATTCACTCGGCGAAAGTCCCCTGGTCCCTCAGCAAATACACAGGCTCTGCAGAACCTTGAAAAGTCATCAGAAAGTCTCCAGCCATTATGAGCCACAGTTTAAAAAAAAAAAAGAAAAAAAGAGACATCCTGAACTCACAAAATTATCATTCCGCCCCAGATTTAAACCCAGTTGCAGAGATCGTGGTATACGTTCCGTGGTTCTGGCCGAGAGGGCAATTTAATTAGAAGCCTCTGTCTCTAGGCACTTGTAACAACACCCCACCCCACCCCCCAAAATAATTCTCTAGGATGAAATTCATGCTGCCTCTCAGCCTAAAGGTATATTTTCCTGTAGAGTGTTGAGTAAGATTTCATTTACACTATTTTAAAAATTCTAGTAAAAGGGCAAAAGGGGGGAAACTTCACCACTTAAGAAATCATTCTGTTTTTTTACTTGGAAAAAAAAAACCAGTGCAAAGTGATTTCTTAAGAACTTTCCAGTTGCCTCTCCCCGTGCCTTTGGCATGAATGAAGAAATTTTGTTAAGCTGTAATGAAGTTGTTTCCCAAATGTATGTTGTTTGGATGAAGATTCATTTCCACTTTTTAAAAGCAAGTAGCATAGCAATGGCCTATCGGGAATTACAAAATCACAGCCGTGATAAAAGGGTTGTGTGTGCACATTCGTGCATGCGTGTTTGTGTGCATTGGTCAGTTACTTGACCTTTCTATGAAAATGGCCTAAGAAGTCATTGAGGTTGAGAAAACTCATGTCCAGGGAGTTGACTGAGTGTCTTAGCCTGAGTGAAAACCTGTGTGACGGTGAAAGTGCGCTTCACACAGAGCCCTGTGGATGCTGAAAGGCCCCTTGCCCAGGGCAAGGTTATAATCACACAGATTTGGCAATCACTGAGGGGATGTACTCATCCTGGCAGATCATGCAAGGGAAATGGGAGGGGCCCAGGCAGTCTCCTGGCAGCCTGCCTGCCTCTGTGGGCATTGGTGGCCTTCTTCCATGTGTGGAAAAGCAATTCCACCACCAAGTTCCCAGTGTCCATGGGGGAGCAGGTGCTTCTTCCGGTGTGAGTGAATGCAGTCATGTTTTCCATCAAAGTGGTTCATCCCTGAAATCCCAACACTTGAGAGGTAGAGGCAGGAGGATCAGAAGTTCAAGGTCTTGCTCTGCTATACAGTGAGTCAGAGGCTAGCCTGGGCTACATGAGATCTCTCTCTCTCTCTCTCTCTCTCTCTCTCTCTCTCTCTCAACAAACAAACAAACAAAAATGTCCAAGAGCCACCACTAGTGGCACAAGCCTGTAACTCAGCTATTCAGGACTCTTAGGTAAGAGGGTTCCAAATTCAAGGCCTGCCTGAGACATTGGGCAAGTTCAAGACCAACCTGGGCAACTTAATGGGACTGTCTCAAAATAATAAATGAGATAGATGGATAGGTAGGTAGGTAGATAGATAGATAGATAGATAGATAGATAGATAGATAGATAGATAGACAGACAGATAGATCGATCAATCTATTGATAGACAGATAGATAGATAGATAGATAGATAGATAGATAGATAGATAGATAGATAGATAGATAGATAGATAGATAGATCTGTGAATGAAGCTCACTGATGGAGCATGCGTTCCAGACCCTGGGTTTAATTCCTATCTTTAAAGAAAAGGCAAGAAAAATGGCCAGGACTTTCTAGACCAGGTCACCAATGCACAAGTAACCCTCCTTTTTGTCAAACTCTATCACAAAAAAATTGGACGGCGATATAAACCTAAATGAAAATGAATGCTAAATTGCATAGTGTTGGAGTGTCCAATCGTGGTTCTTTAATTTACCAACCACAGCTAATTAAGACCACAGCTAATTAAGGGGCAGTCAGGTGGCCAAAGATTTATAGGAACATTTCCAGAGTGTTTCTGAAACCGAGGGAGGGGCAGCTTTGGACTGGGGTGTTCTTTAAAAGGATGTTACAGTGCTGGTCAGAGCATATACATTAGCCAGTGCACGGTTTTCTGTCATATCCTCCAGTTCTGTTATATGAAGATACGTAAGGCCATTTTCACAGGAATTTGTGATCATACATTGACACTCTCGCCCACAGCCACTACTCTCTCGTTTCTACCCCATTCTACCCCAGCCCCTTTGGTTCCTGAACAGCACTGCTTCTGTTTTCATGTGTGCACATGCAATTTCTGCATCTGCAGGGTGCAGGGCCCAGAGATGGGAGAAAGCTTTGATGCTGGTCTTTCTAAGGTGGACCTCGTCCACTCACCAGGATGACCAATTACCGCTGTCTTCCTGCAGAGGGCATAAGTTCTTTCTTCTGGAAAAAGTTCCAGTGGGTATCAAGTACCACATTTTCCTTACCCACTCCCACAGCTAGGTTGGAGCCACAGCTTGGATACTGTGAGTTTTTTTTTTCATGGTGTGCAATGCTTTGACCACAATACACCTTACAGTTCCACTGTTTCGTTCAAATGTGCTGCGTGCAACTGGTAGCGAAACAGTGAGTCTGCAAAAGTGGCATTTTCAAAGCAATTCAGATTATATAAAGCAAGATTTTTTGATGAGCAAACCAAAAGGTATGAGATGCTCTCCCAGACCTGAAACCAATAAAACCGTAAGAAGAGAGGGCTGGCAAAATGGTTCAGCTGGTAAGGAGGCTTGCTGCCAATTCTGACAGCCTGAGTTGAATCCCCAAGACCCACATGGTGGATGGAGAGTACTGTTTCCTGAATGTAAATGTTTACCTCTACACCATTGCCTTGGCAACTTAACACACACACACACACACACACACACACACACACACACACACACACACACGTATAAGTAAATAAATTAAATTTTTAGGTCATAAGAGAAACAAGGCAATAGAAGATAATACACGATGGGCTGGAGAAATGGCTCAGTGGTTAAGAGCACCAGTTGCTCCTACAAAGGTCCTGAGTTCAATTCCCAGCAACCACATGGTGGCTCACAGCCATCTTTAGTGAGATCTGATGCCCTCTTTTGGCAAGCAAGTGTACATGCAGATAGAGCACTCATACGTAATATAATTTTTTTTTTAAAAAAGGACACAAGTAGATAGATAGATAGATAGATAGATAGATAGATAGATAGATAGATAGATAGGGAAGGAAGTTGACACTTGGTATATGACTTTCAGTGTGAAGTTTGAGGTACAAAGCTGATATAACCTGGAAACACTGTAGTCCAATCGGGGATCCTGAGGCCTGTCAGGGAACATTGCAGGAGGTGGGACATAAATTAGTACTGGCAATCTTCACAAGACGCGCTGCTACCACGGTGCCTTCTCTCTGTTTCCGGGATCTATCAAGAGACTTCCTCCCCTGGGGCCTTTGCACAAGCTGCAGCCTTTGCCTCAAATGTTCTTCCACCATTTGCCTCAGTTCCCTAAGCATCGCTCCCTCAACACTCCCCCGCCTGCCAACTCAGGCAGCCCTCCCTCCACTCATGTCCTTCCTCTTACCCTGTCTTCTTTCCCTCAGTAGACAGCACCGATATATAAACGGTCTTGGTATGCCTCCTCCAAGCTCTCTGATGAGAACACAGCTTCATGACAGCGGGCATGTCTAGCACGGGCTTAGGCAGTGAGGTTGTAAGCAGCAGAAACCCACTTGTCCCAGCTGCAACAATAACGTTAATTTCTTGGCTTCTGATACTGTAAGTCCCAACACCCATGTCATTAAGGAAAGATGGCTGTTTGCCACAGTGCCAGCTTCAGTTTGAACCTGATTCTCCGAGGCATGGGGCAACTCTTTCCAAGGATTTGAGAGGAGACTTGAGTGCTTCCCATCAGGCTGACTTGAGTCTTTTCACATCTTTTCTCCAAAGCCATAGCAGTAGATCCAGAGTGAGGCTGCATGGGTGGAGGGCATGGAGAAATAAAACAGGAAGGAAATGCTGGGAAGAGGAATTGTAGAGAGGAGCATCTAGCCACCTTCCGCCTTGAGTGCATGAAGACATGTAAGGACGCTGCTGCTGCTGCTGCTGCTGCTGCTGCTGCTGCTGCTTCCTCCCCTCCCCCTTCCCTCCCCTTTCCCTCCCCTTCTCCTTTCTCCTCCCCTTCCCCTTCCCCTCCCTCTTCTCCTCCCTTCCCCTCCCTCTTTTCCTCTCCCTCCCCTTCCTTATCCTTCTTTCCCTCCCCCTCCTCCTCTCCCTCCCCCTCCTCCTCCTTTTCCTCCTCTCCCTCCTCTCATAAGGGTCTTGCTGTGTAGCCCAAGCTGGTAATCCTGCCTCAGCCTCCTAACTGCTGGGACTACAAGTATGAGGTTCCTCCAGCTGGTGTTGAAGACTTTAGGGGCAGTGTTTAGTCATCATGTGGTAAGCAGCAGAGCAGGGGAGAGGCTGGGGCACTCCATCATCTAATGAACAAAGCGTTGTGGGAAGGGTTGAACCAACTCTGTAGACTCAGTGAGAAGAGATGACAGAGTGGGGAGGGGACAGGGTGAATTGCTGGGGACAGGGAAAGGTCTGGAGCCATGGAAGGCTATTAAGAAAGAGTCTAAGCACGCACAAGGGTAAGATAAAGAGACGACAGAGGCGGGACCGGGCCTGTAAGCACAGTGCTTGTCTAGAATGCACCAGACCAGGGGGTGGGGGGTACATCCCCAGTACTGCATAAACCAGCCATGGCACATACCACAGTACCAGTACTGGAGAAACAGGCAGGAGTTGAGAACACCTTAAGCTACAAGGTGCGTTCGAGGGCATCCTGGGCTACATGAGACCTTGTCTTGAAACCAGTCAACCTCTAAATATATTCAAACCTAGTGTGAGCTAGAGAAGCCGTGCACCTCTCTGAGAATAAACCGTCTACTGAGGGCCTGGGGGACCTGGGTGGAAGACTTGTCCATCGTGTGCCCCTCCCCTCCTAGGCCACGCCCACATTTCCTGATCTACTTTGACAAGCCCAAAGGCCCTCCAGGCATCTCCTCAAATGCGACTACCTATCTTCCCATGGCTGCTGGGCTCCTAACCTGCTTTAGGCTTCTAACCTGCTTTGAGAATCTGTGGAACTCCCTGGAGAGCACACACCATTGTTTCCGATGAGAATCCCTCTCCCATACTGCCACCCACCGCAGAGCACAGTGGAAGGAGCGCAGGCTTCATGTCTAGACGAGGCAGAGGACACGGTGTGCTTCCAGGAGGTTTGCCTAAAGAAATGGCTTTAGGGAAAGATGCTGGCTTTGATATGGGTGTCATCGATGGGACCAAATACTGAGCAGAAGTAACTCTGTGTGGGAACAGGCTTGGTTTCGCTTAGTTGCATGGTAGAGATGGCTTGGCAGCCAAAGCAGCTTGGTCCATGACAGCAGAAGCTTGCATAAATGTCTTATTCTCAATTGATGACCTCGGAACAGAGAGCTCCAGCCAGAAGCAGGCTAGGTTGTGACTCAGAAAAGCCCACTCTCACTCAGTGACTGGCCCGTGCAGCCTTCCTCCTATCCTGGCATGTTCTGTAACTTCCCAACAGTCTCAGTAAGAGGTCACCAAGTGCCCAAACATGGGACGCCATGAGGGTTCTCACACTCAGCACACCTATTCACCACCCCCCCCCACACACACACATACTCTAGTAGCAATGAAATTGGGGAAATGGCTGTTCTTGGAAGTCTGCCTGTTGCTGATAGGATATCCACTTCGTCCCTTAAACAGCATATGGTGGCAGGCACGCAAATGACACTGGGGCATCACTCGGAAGAAGTATGGTGGACAGTCTTCATTTCCATTATTTTTAGATATCAATTTCAAAAACTAGGCACATATTCTTTTTATACAACCAGAGGCAAAATCTACACACAAGGTCAAGGAGTGAGTTATGCTTGGGGGGAGAGGGGATTGTCAGTGCTGGGGGATTGTCAGTGTTGGGGGATTGTCAGTGCTGGGGGATTGTCAGTGTTGGGGGATTGTCAATGCTGGGGGATTGTCAATGCTGGGGGATTGTCAATGCTGGGGGATTGTCAGTGCTGGGGGATTGTCAGTGCTGGGAGATTGTTAGTGCTGGGGAATTGTTAGTGCTGGGGGATTGTCAGTGTTGGGGGATTGTCAGTACTGGGGGATTGTCAGTGCTGGGGGATTGTCAGTGCTGGGGGATTGTCAGTGCTGGGGGATTGTCAGTGCTGGGGGATTATCAGTACTGGGGGATTGTCAGTACTGGGGGATTGTCAGTGCTGGGGGATTGTCAGTGCTGGGGGATTATCAGTGCTGGGGGATTGTCAGTACTGGGGGATTGTTAGTGCTGGGGGATTGTCAGTGCTGGGGGATTGTCAGGGGTGAACTCACAAGGAAGCTTGCACTGGGCATCCCAGCAGCGGCTCCAATTTCTAACCAGAAGGAGCTGGTTAGCCTGCTTAGCACAACAAGATGCTCTGAAGGGTTTGGAAACAGCAGAGATGTGCTGTTTCATTTTAGGTCCCTCTCCGTTTACATTTTCCCTTGTCATGAGACTATGTCTGAGGAAGACAGAAACAGAGCACCTAGTTCTAATTCCCCACAGCCCTTCACTTGTGATTCCTGGCGATGGAAGTGGGGTCTACTGCTCCTGTACTGCTGATGAGTTCTCCAACCCCATCCTGCTTACCGTGCAGTGACTCTGACAAAGCCAAGAGAGCCAATAGCCTCTAACACATCCAACATCCAGCCAGCATCCTGTAAGCTCAAGCCCCCGGGCCTTTCCACTTGGGCCACACCCAAGGGCGCCACCACCCATCTGCACAGCTGCTTTGAAGAGACTTGTGCCGCGTCTTTTTCAGATGAGGAAAATAAGATTTAAAAAGATAAAATGAATTGCTCGCGGCCATATGGCTTTCAGTGGCAGAGTCTTTTTTCTCTCTCTCTAACCTTTTAACTTCTTACTCATTCAACTCTAGTGGGTGTTTTTAACTCATGACTACAGTCTCGATGCCCAGCATAGGAAGAACAGACAACAAAGGAAGAGCTATTTTCTGAGCTGTGTTGAAGGTGATAGTTTAAAAGTTCACATGGCCAGCCTGTCTCTTTTTATCCTATCTTTTCTCCCTCCCCTACCTCCCCCTCCTCCTGCCCTTTCCTTTCCTTCTTTCTCCTCCCACCCCCGCCTCTTTCTCTCCTTTTTCTGTCTCATAGTGCTTAGACCTGTGCTTTAGAGATAGAGACAAACACATTCAACTAAATTCCTTCTCTCATTTAACACTCTCTCCCTCCCTCCCTCTCTCCCTCCCTCCTTCTCTCCCTCCCTCCCTTTGTCTCTCTCTCTCCATATATATATACACATGTACATATATATGCACACATACACACATACATATACATATATATATCCTATATATGTCCAACTTTCATCTTAAGTATAACATTCTGGAGACCTGCACACCACATTCTAAGCGCCAAACCATCTCGCCCCTTTTCGGCAGCTGCGGCATAGTTTGAAAAATTAAAAGCATTAAACGGACACTGTTAGTTAACTTAAAATACCTCTCATCATTAATCAAACAGGATCCCCCTCTGCCTATTTCCCATTTTTAGTTCAATAATAAAAGCATCTGAAAGGCCGAAGAACCACGCTTATCTTGATTTTCCCGTCTCACATTTCAAAAGCTACGTTGTTAAAGCACTCACTTCTAGAAAGCCCTTTCTTCTCAAGTTGACATGAGAAGGAGATGCGTTGAGAAGCCATCGATGACACACATCTCTGTGCAGCGTTGACAGTGCATTCCTCCTGGCTGACAATAAGTAGCTTGGTGGATCACAGCGATGCCTGGTTGTTGACCCTGAGTTTAGCAATACCCAGACATAATCTGTATTCTGAGTGCTCCTTTTGAACAGGCTTAGTTAGAAGGGTGGTCTTGGGGGTTATTTTGGAATGTCCAATTTGTTTAAAATGCCCATGCCCACCACCTAGAGCTGTCAGTGAACAGATCACAAACCACACAAGTCCTATTCCCTTCCCTTTCTAACTATGCTTGGCCAAGGTCAGGTAAAACACACATTTCAATAACAATCCAAATAATGACAGGCCTTTTTGTTTTCAATATCAGAAAAATACAAATTATAGAACTTACATATCAAAGTCTATCCCTTTGTGATATTCTCCCCCAAAGCAAGCCAAGCCCCATGACCATCTGCCTGACCACAGGTAAGAAAGTAGATGTGCTCTAGGCTATGTTAGGTGTGGTACTTTGGAGATGAGGGCAGGATTGCTCAGTGGGCAAAGACAATTGCCAAACACTCTACAACCTTCGTTCAATCTCTGAGACCCAACAAGCCAGAGAACCGACTCCTGCAAGCCGCTCTCTGCAAGGCTTCTGCGTGCTACACCTGTGCGTAGACACGGTCAGTTAATCAAAAAATCAGTCATAATGGTAGCATTAATTAACACAAGATGTGATGCATTAGGAACCAGGGGTGTAGTTGGTAGAGCACTTGTATAAAGCCCCAGGTTCAATCCCCAGCACGTACTAAAAGTCAAACATAGTGTCGTCATGTGCCTATAGTCCCAGTGAAGTAGAGAGATCAGAAAGTCAAGATTATCCTTGGCCAAATAATGACTTCAGAGCCAACCTGGAAAACATGATGTCCAGTCTCAAAAACAAAACAACTGATTAAACATCAAGACCATGTCTTGGGTGGGCCTTAAAGAAATACTGCAGAATGGGCAAAGAAAAAAAGCACCCAGAACACCACTCCATACTTTGCAGCAAGCAGTCCATGAAACAAGGAAATACCCCTGTGACAACCCCTGGAGCAAGGTCTCCAGTGATGGGGGAGCCCCATTATGAAAAACAAAAACAAACAAATGAAACCCCAATGTACTAGCCAAGAGCTGTCTCCCACTTTGATGAAAAGTACAGGGTCCATGTTGCCTGCTTCTGGAGCTTAGCTGGGAATGCTATGCACATACGCGTGCATCCAATGGATGCCTGACAGTCCAGGTTCCCTGCTTAGACATTTTCTTTTCCCTACAGTCAGTGCAATGCTGCCCCTTAAAAACAGGCCGATATGCATTCACCCTCCAGATGAAGCAGGATGCTATGTCTCGGGCAAGTGGACTGAGGATAGAGAGATTGGCCCAAAGAAAACATTTCTGTGGAATCCCAGCTCCAACTTTAAGTCAAACTCGATTTAACACTCAATCCCTTATAGTCCTCGCTGGGACCTTACTACTACTCATTTCTTAAGTCTTTTAGCTCTTGTAACAACTCTCTCCCGGCAAAACACTGGTGGAGTCAAACAAGCCAAGTGTCTACCGTGGTGCTGTGGCCCTTCCCTAGTCCTGACATGGTCCCTTTCATCACAGCCATGATGTGGGAGCCAAATGCTACAGCCATCAGAGGACCGATCCTTCCGAGGCAAGGTGGAATCAGTTCAGCATGACTCAGTTGGATGGTGCTGGTTCACACTTCTAGGGCTTGACCCCGATCCCTTTATATTTGATATTTAAGTACAGTACATCTTGAGGGGAAAGTCCCTTAGACAATTATCACAACAAAGCTTAAGGCATGGCTAGATCAAAAGTCCTTTGCATAGCGCATGTCCTTTGTAAAGCACCTGTAACCTCTTCCATTACCCATGGGTTCTATTCACTGAAGAAATGGTGCTCAGATTAAGGGTCAATGAGGAAGGGTTTGTAATAAGCATGATAATAAACTTTGTAGCAAAGTGCTTTGGGCATCTAAAAGAATGGGTTCTATTGGCAGAAGTCTGGGGGATTCCAGTGAAACCTGCAGCAACAGAGTAGCAAAGATCGCCAGCTATTTGTAGCATCATTCCCAACCTTGGGGGTGGAAAGGAGACGTAAGTCCCTTCCTTTGAAGAGACAAGCATGCTAGCTTAACATCTCTGGTTTCACTAGTGTTTATCAGTGAGCACACAGAGAGCGATGGTGCCCTCTACACCACTGGGGGCAGGGGGTGAAACGGTGGTTTGCTCCTCAGCACCACCTAAAGGGGGGGGGTAGCCACACCCAGCCCGGACAGTGATGGTGGGAAACCCAGAGCTTCAGGCTCACCTTGGGCACTGGCAGCTCAAGGATCACCTGAGCTACATTTTACCCCATCTCAAACGACAAGAGAACGTGCTAATGTCATTTTATATATTAAACCAAGATTTATTCGGCATACCCCTATTTCAGAGCCTCACACACTGCTTCTGCTGCCTGGGGTTCTCTTCCTCTGGATAGACACAGGGTTGGTGCCCTCAGTTCATTCAGGCTTAAGTTACCTTCACGGCCTAGTCTTTTCCAACTGCCCTACCCCTCAGAGCTCGGCTGCCACCACTGACACCATTTCTTTCCATCACATATCATTTGCTCCTTCTGCCTCAACAGTCAAAATTACATATGCACCTACCCACCCAGTTGTTGAACACAAAATCTTTGCTTGTTGCTTGCCTTCTGTGGTGTGTAGTTCATAAAAACTGAAGCAGCTTATGCAGTATCTGGAGCAGCACCAGGATGCACTCAACAGATCCCTGAGGAACTGAGGAGGAAGTGCTGGCTGACTCTCTTGCATAGTAAAGGTGGCAGGGGAGAATCTGGGGCATGAATGGCTGCCACTCCTTATTACAAGGAGTTCTCCTTTAGGGGAGGGCAAATGCTGTGTGCGCCAATGCAGAAGAGGTCATTAGACAACAGACTTTGCAACCACAGAGGATGAAGGGATAAGGAAATGTGAAGTGGTTTTCCCCCAGAAGATGATGGGCAGAGAAAAGAGGAATGGGTCCAGCCTGAAGGCACACCACAAACAGGGATTTGGAATCCCAAGAGTTACAAGAATGCTGTAGACCTCCGAGGTGGAGGTGCGTGTGGAGGAATCTGTGTGGTTCGGTCTGTGAAGACAGAGAGGAGATCATCAAGTTTGCATTGGAAGTTTAGAACATGATTTTGGCCTTGAGTCCGGTGTTTGGAATTTATCTTAAAGGAGTTAGGCAAGGTATTTAAAACCAGCCCTAACTATCCGGTCTCTGGTCTGGGATAGAGGAAGTTCTATGAGTGCGCAGCATTGGATGTAAATCAGTAACTGGTGACTAGGATGATTCTTGATGCTTTAAGTTTGATTATGGATAGCGTTGCTCATAGCAGGTTACTTTTGTGCTGCTTTGACAAAATGTCTGGCAGCTTAACTTAGAGAGGAGAGAGTTAGTGTCAACAGGTAGAAGGTTCTGTCTGTGGTCCCTTGGCCCCATGCATTTGCTCAAACTGTAAAAGCGTTAGTGTGTGGCAGAGGTTGATCTTGCCTTCTTGGTAGATGAGAAACAGAGAAGGGACAACGCCTTTACTCAGTTCGTCTCCCCAACCTCTGCCTCTGTTCATTCTGTTCAGGACCGTGGGATAAGGTGAGTCTCCCCTGCCTGCAACTTTTCTCTGAAAACATGACTTCAGCAGGGGTTTGGGTATGGGGATTTGCCACTGATTTCCTAGGTGATTTTAAACCCAGTCAAGCTGATCATGAAGATTGATCTTCCAAGCGGGTATACAGCATGAGAGAGCAACACTGTCAGAATAAACAGTAACTTTCACTGATGGTTCGCTCACCGGATAATTATTAAGAAAAGACAGAAACTTTTAATTTATGTTTCTGCTTAAAAATAAATCTAGCACTTACTTGAGGAAGCCTCTAGATCTGGTTATGTGACCAGATAAATCACAAGTAGCCCATGGGAAGGCAGAAGAATGACATGGGCCGTAAATCACAATATTCTCCCTGTCTGAGCAGAAGTTTCACAGCCTTATTGACTAACTAATCACAAAACTTTGCAAACAGCTTCCCAGCCTATCTCTTCTATCCCGTCCAATTCTACCCAACACCTCCCCTTCAAAGTGGAGAAGCAAGGCTCAGCCAATCAGTGGTGCCCAGCTGCTTAGTGGCTGAACAAAACCGAGCCATTGGGTGAGATGGGGTAAAATGTAGCTCAGGTGATCCTTGAGCTGCCAATGCCCAAGGTGAGCCTGAAGCTCTGGGTTTCCCACCATCACTGTCCAGGCTGGGTGTGGCTACCACCGCCCCCTTTAGGTGGTGCTGAGGAGCAAACCGAGGGCTTCTGGTTTGCCAGGGCTCACCCTTTACTCCAGCGCTAGCAACATATTTTATCATCAGTTTGCCTCTATAAAAGACAATTTCTCCTCTTTGATAAAAGTAGGGTAAAAATGTCCACCGTTGTCACTAATGTATTAATATCATGATTGTATCACATAAAGTGTTTACCTTTTCAAAAAATGGGAATGAATATTAGCCTGCATGTGCAGTGTGCCACGTGTGTGTGCCTGGTACTCCCAGAGGTAGACAGAGGAGCCACCATACAGATGCTAGGAGTCAAACTTGGGTCCCTGCAAAGGCAGCAAATGCTCTTAACCACTAAGTTGTCTCTCCAGCTCCACTTACGAAGCTTGTACTTGGCAAGTCTTTGGTCTTGGAGGATACATTTCTTTAGCAATAATATCAAAACCGGGGTGAATTTGAAGTTTCAGAATAAAACTCAAAATGAGATGGTCTCCAGTGGCTTCTGTCCCTGTGATGGAAGGCAGGGTACCAAACAGTTACAGACTTCTTCCAAAGAAGTTGAGGAGCAAACAGCGGTGGCTGGGAGTCTAGGTGAATGCCAGCAGGCGGTTTGCTTCATCTGGAAGCCTGGGTGGTGTGGGGCCCAGGAGTTTCTTGCTGGGCTTCGTGCTATAGTACATGTGACTGTTAATTTTAAAAGGAAACAAAGTGTCACTCCTTTGAAAGATAAGAACAAAAGTGCTTCAGTTTCAGATTATTTTTCTTTCTTTCTTTTTCTCTCTCTCTTTCTTTTTCCTTTTGTATTTTTAAGTCAGGGTCTCACTACGTGTCTCTGGCTACCCTGGAACTCAGAGAGCTGTGCCTGCCTCTGCCTCCAGAGAGCTTCAATCAAGATCAAACTGGAGTGCCACACACTCTGCCCTCCTCGGGCAATTTTTCACAGTTTAAGAAAGTGGAAAAAATTTCCCAATCCATTGATTTTTTTTTCTTGTGAGCCAATCTTTAGAGTGCTAAATCCAACCAAAGAACCAAAAAAAAAAAAAAAAAAAAAAAAAAAAGCACTTCAGCTCAAAATTGTTCAGCTCCCTGCTGGTGAGTAGAATATTATTAAACTAGACATGGTGGTTAGTACAAGAAATTTTAGATATGACATCTAATTCCAAATTTATAACCCCATTGGTGCCATTTTTTTTGTTCTTTGTTTTTTTTTGTTTTTTTTTTGTTTTTGTTTTTGTTTTTGTTTTCCCGGAGCTGGGGACTGAACCCAGGGCCTTGCACTTGCTAGGCAAGCGCTCTACCACTGAGCTAAATCCCCAACCCCTCATTAGTGCTATTTTTGTATTAAGTGTAAAATGTCCTCACAGGCTCATGGCTCTGAATACATATCCTAGTTGTTGATACTATTGTAGAAGTGGGTGGAGTCTTTGAATATAGGACCTTGCTAACAGGAATGGATTGAAAGTCATATCCACTTCCATTTCCAGCCCAAGTCCTCTGTGCATCCTGTCCACTGAGATATGAGTATGGCCCACCCATAACCTCCAGCTACCACAGACCAAACCATGTGCACTGCCATGTCTTGCCTCGGTGATTGGCTGCACCTTCTAAGCCATGAGCCAAAACAAAGCTGTTCTTCAAATTGTTTTTGTTGGGTATCTGCCATACTCAACAAATTTGTGGGCTGGAGAGATAGTTTAGTCAATAAAGTCAGACATTGTGACTGACACAGTGCTGCAATCCCACTTCTAGAAACAGAGACAGGAAGACGCCTGGAGCTGCTTGGTCAGCCGACCCAGTAGAATTGGTGAGCTCCAGGCCAGTGTGAGACCCTGCCTTAAAAAACGAGATGGACAGCATCTGAGGAATGACACTCAAGGCTGACCTCCACACAAAAACACACTTATGTCATTAAACATCTGTACACATGCCCCCTCACACATAAACACACACACACACACACACACACACACACACACACACACACACCATTCAAATGCATGAATATTTCTGTCCTGCCACTCAAGACAGCAAAACTCCTAAACAGACTGTGGTTTCTTCTTCTTCTTCTTCTTCTTCTTCTTCTTCTTCTTCTTCTTCTTCTTCTTCTTCTTCTTCTTCTTCTTCTTCTTCCTCTTCCTCTTCCTCTTCCTCTTCCTCTTCCTCTTCCTCTTCCTCTTCCTCTTCCTCTTCCTCTTCTCCTTCTCCTTCTCCTTCTCCTTCTCCTTCTCCTTCTCCTTCTCCTTCTCCTTCTCCTTCTCCTCTTCCTCTTCCTCCTTCTCTTCCTCCTCCTCCTCCTACATTACCTGTTTATTTCTCTGTGTGTATACGTGTGTGAGTGCACACATGCGCACACACACTCAAATGCTACCATATATACATTGTTGGAAAGTTGGAGGACATATTGTGGGAGCCACTTGTTTTCCTCTACTGCGTGGGTCCCTTGCACTGAACATAGGTAATCAGGTTTGACAGCAAATGCTTTCTCCCCAGGCCATCCTGATGGCCATAGCCATTGGTCATGAGACAACAAAGAGCTGAGAGATGGGAAAACCAGAGAGTGATTTCTAAAGTTCCTTCAGCTTCCTCCCTTGAGAGGGATTCCGGAGAGCACAGAGGACATGCTGGTTTCCTAGGGTGCACACAAGAAAGTAATTCAATATATTCACCACAGACCTAAAAGTCTGCTGTCAACGTGTAACGGGGTTAATTCCTTCTGAGGGCTGTGAAGAAGAATCTGTTCTGCCTACTCCTGACATCCAAGAGTAGGACACCAGTTGACTTGGAGAACACTCTTACTCATGTGTCCACACTGCCTTTCCTCTGACTGTGGCTCTTCCAAACTCTACTCTTCTTAGAAGACCAATAGTAGAGTTTGCTCTGATATCTTCATTTTATCTCGACTATCACTTGTAAAGACCCCAATTGTTTCGAACATGGGTACAGAGCTGTAATCACAGCTTTCTGGATGCTAAGGTAGAAGGATCCAGAGTTGGGATGCCAGCCTGGTCTACATAGTGAGACCTTGTTAGAGAGAGGCACTACACAAGGAGACTCACGGAGAGAAAAGACACATACACGTGTGCACGCGTGCGCACACACACACACACACACAAAGGAAAAAATAAATCTTTTTAAGAGTTAAAAAAAGGAATCTTTTCAACAAATAGGACTAATAATACAGTAATGTGAAAAAAAACTTCAATCCACACTTGTACATATAAAGAGGACTCAAAATGAATTGTAGGAAAATTTAAACTACAACTTCTAGTGGGTACATGGGTCTACCCATGCAAGAACAAATTTATAAATTAATTTGAAAAAAAGTTAGACATTGTTGTCTTCAAATAAGACAGCTAGCAAACAGCCCACAGACTGGAGGGGACATTTGCAAAGCAGGTATCTGATTAAAGCCCTGTAGTCAGTAGCCCCTTACCTGAGTGGATGCCTGAAATGCAAATAGCACAGAGCCCTTTATTTGTTCCTTCCTGTCCTGACTCAGCACCCTGCACTGCAGCTGCAGCAGGGAGACCTGGGGTGTGACAACAAGGCTAGTGTGACACACTGTGTCTTCTGCAGTCTCACAAGCAGAGACATATCTTTTTTTTTTTTTTTTGATTCTTTTTTTCGGAGCTGGGGACCAAACCCAGGGCCTTGCACTTCCTAGGTAAGCGCTCTACCACTGAGCTAAATCCCCAGCCCCCAGAGACATATCTTATTGCAGACCGTAGAAGCCCCAGTAGATGATTTCTTCTTAGTAGGTGAGGAACTTTTGTCTTTTCACCTACAGAAAGACTTTATACCCCCCTTATCCTTACCGCCAGCACCCCCATTCCCATGCCTTGACGTGGTTCCTTTGACATAGCAGTGTGACAGGAAAGCATGTCTGTGCCCAGCCAGAATGGAGAAGGACTGCATGTGACACGGCTACACACAGATAATGTGACATGGCATAGATGTGACACAGCTACTCAAGTTCCATGCAGCTGGAAACACAGGAATTCTTCATTTCTGGAGTTTCACATTAATATCTTGGAAACTCAGTTGGCCATAGGTAACTGACACCAGAGAGAACAACGCTGAGTAAAGGAGGACTGTAGCATATAAATATTTCATAACACTTGATAATTAGTAATTTAAAGCCCTACAATGCCAGCACATGGAAGCTGAGGCAGGAGGATCTTGAGGTCAAAGCTGATCTGTCAAAGGGGGGGGGGTGGGGAGTGATAAATACCTATAATGCATGCACTTTAGAGGCAGAGTCAAGAGGACCAGGGTTCAAGGTCATCCTCAGCTACATAGTGAACTTGAGACAAGTCTGCACTACAGATTTCTACTAAACAAAGACAGACAAAACGCTTTTAATGATGAGAAATCAAACCCCTTCAGTGTACATTGAAAATCTGATCTGAATACAAAGGTCACAAAAGAAGACACAAAGATCTGATGACAAACAGGCTCATGCAAAGCTGCTCCCTCTAGGTCACAATCCTCAGGAGACGAACTGTAAAGCCACATTGACCTCACTATCTCATAACAAGTATAATTGAAGACTGGGGATACCAAGAATGGGCAAGAACACAGAGGTAGACATGGACCCCAGTGCTGGTCAAGTGGAAATGGTGTAAACACTTTGGGAAATGAGTTGACGATATTTCAAACACACACACACACACACAAAATGTGTCTCACTCAGGATCCAGCCATTTCATCTTAAATACTTCTCAAAGAGGACATCAAGCGTGTACTTATGCAAAGACTTAGACATACTGTTTATAGCAACTTTATTTATTATTAAAGTCCATACCAGAAATAACCCAAATGGCCATCAACGGAAGAGTGTTAAACATCCTTGAAATGCTATGCAATAGAATACTGCTTGGAGAAAAATGTATATACATACAGCAATCGATCAACATTGTGAGTGGATTTCAGAATAATTAAGCTGAGTGAACGGAGCCAGGCAGCCAGACTGTGTGATGCCATTTATGTGAATCGTGAGAACTTGTGGACTAATTTGTAGTGACCTAGAACAGATTACACAGAGTGGGAAGAGCTGTGAGAACAAGATTACAAAGGAGTATACGAAAGCTCGGGGAAAGGGACGAGGGAACGAGGTAAACAATTATGTGTTTCCCATATGTATAGTTTATCAAATGTCCATTCAGCCTCGGCGAGGCTAATGTTTAAGACTACTCTATGAGATAGATGACCAGGAAAAGGACAAGAGCCCTAAGACTACTGTGAATGGGAAGGGCCTTCTTAGAGATGGAACTTGGCTTGTAGTCCGAGAGTAGGATTTGGAATGACCTGATGGCTGGAGAGAGACTCCAGACAGAGGTGCGACTTAAGCAAGGATCAGAGAGACCCACCACAGTCCATGAGGGCTGCTACAGCTGTCACAGAGCAGGTGGCATCGGCGCAGCGGGATTACACAGCCCACCATGTGGGAGACCGGGAAGTACAAGATCAATGCCTACTCATTCAGTGTCTGGTGAAGGCTTCTTTGCAAGGTCATAGCCTCCTTCTCTTCACTGTCTGCACACGGCAGAATGGAAAGGGGAGTGAGTCTGCTACAGTCTCTTGACTAACCACCTCCCAAACCCCACATCCAGACGCCATCACTTTGGAGAATAGATCTTCACATAGGAATCCGGGGAGGAACTAAATACTCAGCCTGTTGCAGGAGTGAGTATTTTTTTTTTTCATTGCATCTTCATGGGACTGCATTGGTGTAATATATGTACATACCTAAAGGCAGCGTTAGAATCCATGTTTTGCTGTGGTTAGCACCTACTTTTAAACAATCCTCTTTCCTCTTCTATTTTTTCAATCTGATTCTACATAAAGAGCTGCCCCTTAGTGTAACACCTGGGTATGGTGGCTGCTTCTGTCCTATGCCATGCTGACTGACATACTGAGTGGCTGTCACTGGGCAGGACCATCCTCTATGGGAGCACACATCCAGCAGAGAGCTCTCCAAGAGCAGATCCCAGCTACATCCCGTGGGACTCCCCGGTGGTGTGGGCATGATACACACAGCCGGAGCATGAACATCCTGAGAACAAGAACCAGCCACCAACTCCGTGCAAACGCAAGACTTCTGACCACCCAGCCCCCAGAGAACATGCCTACGTCACACTCAAGATCAGAAGTGATCAACTCTGCCTTTCAGTGAAAGGAAGAAGAAAAGTTAGTAGCTGGGGCTAGAGAGATGGTTCACTTGGTAAGGGCACATGCAGCACAGGTATGGAGACCTGAGTTTGAATCCCTAGCACCCCTTTAAAAAGCCATGCATGGACATACTGCACTTGTAACCTCAACACTGTGGGGAGCAGAGACAGCAAAACTACTGCCTGCCAGCTGAGCCCCTGTTTTGTAAGACTCTGTCTTAAATGAATCAGGCAGAGTGAGAGAGTGGGACACTTGATGTGTGCACCCTCACATGTCCACATACGCCACGGACATGCACACACACACACACACACACACACACACACACA
The DNA here is from genome assembly GCF_021556685.1 of Rattus norvegicus. NCBI lineage: Eukaryota > Metazoa > Chordata > Mammalia > Rodentia > Muridae > Rattus > Rattus norvegicus. Next base: position 6,496,479 of record NC_141551.1, on the reverse strand, counting down.
CACACACACACATGCATGCACATATAGATACATACACAATTGTACCACAGGCATGCACACATGTAGACACACACACAAACACACACACACACACATACATGCACAAAAAGCTGTGATCATCTCTTATCTACTACACTTCCTTCCCTGACATTTGCTAATGTGAAAGGATTTGTATATAGATAAGGTCATGTTAATATGGTCATACACCATAGCCACATATCTGCCCTACATTTTTCTCATAAACACTATGACACTACACCTCATTTTCTTACTTCAGGAAGAAAAGAAGTTGAATGAAGCACTTGTGGACGAGTGGTTGATTGGGAAATGAATGGCTCATGCGAGAAGTATAGCGTTGTATTTGTTTGATTCTGTCTTGCTGTGATGAACCACTCTGACAAAAACCAACTTGGGTTACAGACCTCACTGATGGGAACCAAGGCGGGAACTCAAGACAAGAACCCAGAGTCAGGAACTGAAACACAGATCACAGAAACTCTGCTTCTGGCTTGCTGACTCCCGCATGCTCAGTTTGTTTCCTTACATAACCCAGGACCACCCGCTCAGGGGTGGTACCACTATGATGGGCTAAGCCCTCCCACATTAATAATTCCCCAAGAGGCATGCCCATAGCCCAATCTCCTGGAGTCAAGTTCACAATTAAGGGCCCTGTTCCCAGGTGATGAGAATTCGGGTCACAGTGACAAAGCCTAACTAGCTGGAGCATGAACACTCTCATTTTCACCTCACAGACCACACACTCACCTGACACTGCGTGTATCAAGGCAGAAGTTTTGTGCACTTTTAGCTACTTTAGAAGTTTATCAGTGAAATTTTTACAAATTCCCCACTCCCATGAAATAGAATTGATTTTGTACTTGTAAAATCCCTTTGAGAAATTCGAAGCATGGAATGTCACTGAGACAGGAGCATTAGTGATGAGGTCAGCAGGGGTGATAATAATCCGAGTGTTGGTCCACTCACACAGTCCTCTTCAGAGCTAAAGAGAGGAGGGGGAAATCCACTATTTGAACACAAATTGAAGGCTGGAGAGACGGCTCAGCAGTTAAAAGCACTGGCTGACTTTCCAGAGGACCCCAGTACAATTCCCAGCACCCACATGGCAGCTCACAGTTGTCTGTAACTCCTGTTCTGGGGGATCTGACGCCCTTATGCAGACAAAACACAAGTGCACCTACAAATAAATAAATAAATAATTAAAAACAACACCAATTGGATCTGGAATTATAAATAGCAAAGATCTTCACAGCAAAGGCTTCCTATCCCCTACCCTGCGGTTGTCATACCTCTTCTAAACACCAGGTTCTCTGATCCATTACCCTTCTAAGGGGGCCAAACCTAGTGCTTAAGAGAGACACCTTTTTGAGTTCATACTGTATGAGAGGCCAGAGCTGAACTCATTCTAAATTCATAGCCTATTAGGAAGAATTAGGCCACGGTGCATGATGGCCAGGCACTTGAGACGTTTTCTCTTTTCATTAAATGTTTTTCTTCTTAAATAATTAATGCTTAAGGGTTTTTATTTCCATACAGCATAAAGATTGCAGTGGTGGCTACAGCACGATTCCTCTGTTGCACTGTATGAACTGATGCTTCTATTTTAAAAATCTATCCAGAGAGATCTAGTGGACAGGATACAAGATTTATGACCCCAATTGTGACATTGTCCTTTGAGCCCATAGGCCAGTGCCAGCAGTCTCTTGTCTCTGTTTCAGTGCCTAGGAAGCAACCATCGAAGCTGCTGGAGCCCCAGCAGAACACAGTGAGGTGTAACTAATTAGTGTCTCGGGGTGGCTTGATGGGAGGCTTTATAGCTTTCGTTGTATTATTCCAGAAAATGATTGCTAACTTAGACTTCAGAAACAGCCAGCTTGGAAGATAGCAGAACTTTCTGGTGAAATGGAATTTTGCCACATACATCTTGTTACTCTAGCTCCTTCTCCAGGATAATTAAAAATCTGTGTTCATTGTGAAGCCAGTGAAGCATCACTGGGCACAGTGGGACACAGTGGGACACAGTACATGATTACTGTCAGCCTAGGGTTCCATGCCCACTGATACAACCATTCACAAACGGATACCGTCCCTGATCCATATGTACTAAGCATGTAAATTCAACTCATTGTTCTTGTCATTATTCCCCAAACAATAAGAACTACTTCCCTAACATTTTCATTATTTTATGTATCATAGCCATCTGGAGACTGTGTAAGATCCAGAAGGATGCTTATATATTATATACAAATACTTGAACTTTAGCATCTCAGAGAACCAGAGCCCGTCCACAGCAGACACTGAAGAACGCCCATAACCATTGTTAAGGTATTCTGAGGCTGTCACACAATACAGCAAAGGGAACTGGGGAGCAGTGGACTCCGGGTGACAATGAAGGGGATAGACAGTCAAGCACTGGAGTGAAGGCTTCTGTCTTTTCCCAGGCTCCTCAGAACTCTACAGTGAGGATCATATTGGACCTCTAAATGTCTCGGTTTCACTAAGGTCTGATAACAGAGCCTTGAGAGAATGGGCCAACTCTAAAGAACTGAAAGCCACAGGAATTCCACCTGACTTCCAAAAGGCCCAGGGTGAGAATGTTCTCCTCACTGGGGAAGCACAAAATGACTAAGGTAACTAAGCTGGGAGATTAAGCAGAATGGCTACTGTTGGCTCTTGGGAAGCAGATGTTCATGCATTAAATGTGCAACTTCAGCTGCCACAGGGAGTAGAACTGAAAAGGCAATGGGGCAACTGAGAAACTTAAGAACCTGAGAATCTCACAGTCACGTGACTACCGAATGTGGAAAATTGCCCATCAAAGACAGAGTGACATTGTGTAACCTCATGAGACTCATGCAGGACGATGCTGAGTGGCTCCCTAAAGTCTGTGTTGGAACCTTGATCTTCAGTGCGGTGGCAGCAAGGGGTAGAACTGTTCAGAGGTAATTAGTGTTCTGCCCTTGTGGGTAGAGTATTGTCATTGCAGTGGTGATGGGTTTGTTCTCTCAGAAGAGGAAGTTTTGCCTTCCATTCTCCTACAATGGATCAAGAAGGCTCTCGATTGACCTAGGACAGCTCAACCTCTAGGAGCAAGAATCAAATGCTTTTCTGTCCATTATGAACTGCGTGATCTGTGGGATTCTGTTACATCAGCACAGGAGTGGATTGTCGGAGAGAACAAAAAGGAAGCCCAGCAGCAGTATGTAATCACCAACAGTGAGGGGAGGGCCCTGTGTCACAGGAAAAGCAAGATGGGCAGTGTAGAGTGTGAGTTCAGAAGGAAGGGAAAGGAAGGGAGAGGAGAGGAGAGGAGAGGAGAGGAGAGGAGAGGAGAGGATCGAGAGAAGGGGATTTATTTTGCTCTATGACCTACAATCTAAGATTTTTATTTATACAAGTACTTTTCATACACATCCTACAAGAGGTGATACCTGCCCTCAGCTATCTCAGACTACAAGAGAAATGGCTGTGCATGCAAGACACCAGAAGTCACATGCTCGGAAAGAAATGTGGCATTCATCAAAGGAAGCAACTAGACCCAGACAAGAAACTTACCTAGTTTTTGTCCAATTTGATCCTGGTCTTACTTTATCAATAAATTTAAGAGCCTGCCAGGATGGAAGGCAGGGTTGGGGCCTTCCAGGCAAAGGAGGAACACACAGAAAAGGTGATACGGCCTAACAAGCCTCGTCAGGCTTGGCAGTGTAACCCAACAACTGTTTATTATGTCTCAAGGTCTGGCGTCAGCCAGGCCACCCCTAGATCAGCTCCTGGCCAGGCCTATCCACAGATCTGAGGTCGACATGCGAGTCAGCTGAGAACTGGATGATCAGAACAGCTCTTGGGAGGCTGACTCAGCTATAGTCCTTGTTTTCTCATGGTCCAGAAGGCTAGCCCAGGCTTGTGCTGATGACAGAGACTGTGGTCTTTGAGAAAAAAAGAGAGAGAGAGAGAAAGAGCCAGCAGGGTTCTACAAGGACCTTTTAGACCAGATTCGAAGCCTATGCTCAGACTGCTCTATACCTGACCAGACAACGGAAGTCACAGGCCAGCCATAAGGGGAGGAAATAAACCTTAACCTCCACTGAAATAAATAACTCACGTTGTAATCTGGGATGGGGGATCTGTCTACAGCTGCTACAAAGATGTGAAAGAAATTGACTTAAGGAAACAGAAGTAGGATCTAGGTGTGACTTGAGCAAGTTTGAGGGTTCAGTTGGTGGGGGTGCAGCAACTGCAAAGTCATCCTAGGATTGGGTGGTTACATCTGTATTTTAGACGAGTTATAGAGGAAATGTCACAGAAAGACTAGGGTTTAAAAACCAGTTAAAGAAATGTTACTTGAGGCTAGCTCGGTCATAGAGCATTTGCTAAGAGTGTGAGGCCCTGGGTTCCATTTCCAGCCTTGGGAGGGAGACATCTAGGCTAGTTTTGGTAGAAATGATAATGGTTTGTATAAGGGAATCCGAAATGGTAATTAGATTTGGGGATGTAAGAGTGGAGTATGCAGCGGTGCCCCTCGTCGAGGCTCCCCTTTTCCATCTTCGTGCTTCCCATTATAATTGACTGTGTTGACTCAGAGCAGAGGCCATGTTTCCCAGCTTCTCTTGCAGCTAAGCAAGATCATACATGGTCAAGTATCCTAAGTGGGCTTGTGTTTTGAACACTCTTGCCCCGAGCTTTAGAAAGCTATAGAACTTTTAGGAGGTGGGGTCAGTCTGGTGGAAACAGGTCACTGGGGACAGACCTTTGAAGGTTATCCCTGCTTCTGGTTCTAGCCAGATTGCTCTGCTTTCTGGCCTCCAACGTTTGACGAACTTCCGTCACACACTTTGGTCTTCCCCACTTTCATGGAAGGGAATCAATCTTCAAACCGTGAGCCAAAAATAAACCTTCGCCTCCTTGAAGTTTCTGTTGTGGATTTGGTTACAGCCAAGAAATAACTGAAACACTGCACAAGTTCACTCTGGTCACCGGGCCTGCGGCCAAGCGTCAAGTGGCAGTTTCCTGAATTTTTGCTAAGGCAGAGTTGAACACAGCATTTGTCTACTTTCTCTACTCTCTGTCTCATTTCCTGGAGTATAAGCATCCCTTTGGGGCTAGGAGAGTAAAGGCAATATCTGAAATCGCATGGTGAGCCGGAGGGACCCCAGATTCCAAAAAGGCACCACATTAACTCTGGGCTGCACACCTATTTCCTGACTTCCAGATATAAAAAGAATAAACCGATTGCACTTGGACTTTCTGGAATGGGGAGTTTCTGGAACGTGAGCCTTGTCTGAGCTGTCAGGACAACCCAAGACTGATTGTTTGAGTAGCTCGTATAGTCAGTAGGAATCCTAAGGTGAAGCATTGTATGAAGAGAACATGGGGGAGGGACTGAGGCCCCTTAACCTGATACTAAAGCACTTTTTGTATATCTCTGCTACGCTGGCTCCTTGTTTTACCAAAGCACAATACTTCTAAAAAATAGAGAAGAGAAGAGGATGCTTCCCAGCTCAGTCTACAAACAACATCACTCTGATATTGTTCAGATAAACACGTCCATGGCAGGAAATGATGTTGGCATTCCTTACAGATACAAATGCACTGATGAACCACACATACACATGCACGCACACATGTATACAAACACACACTCGCACATGCGTGCACACATACACTCGCTTGTGCTCCCGTGTGCACACGCATATACACACACACCCTCATGCATACACAAAATATTTTTCTGACTCCAATTTCTGTTTTTTTTTTTAATTTTTAGATGTATTTATTATGTATCTAAATGTTTTTGCGTACATGCATGCATGCGTTTCCCATGGGTGCCTGGTTCTGAGGGAGGTCAGAAGAGAGCATCAGATCTACTGAGGCTGGAGTTAGAGTCAAAAGCCACTATGTGGGTGCTGGGAATCAAACCTAGGTCATCTATGAGAGCAACAAGTGCTCTTAACCACTGAGCCAATTCTCCAGCACCCAAGTGAAAATTTTAAAAGCATCTAGAAGCTGGAGAGTTAAGAGCACTTGCTGCCCTTGCAGAGGACCTGGGTTCAGCTCCTAAACCCATGTTAGGTAGCTCACAACTGCCTGTAACTCTAAGGTCCGAGAGGACCCAATGTCTCTGACCTCTGCAGGTACCTACACTCATGAACATAAACACACACACACACACACACACACACACACACACACACACAATTAAAAGATTTTTAAATGTTTTTATAAAGAGAAAAAAATTAAAGCACCCAGATTGGAAATGATGCAACTGTTTGAAGATGACACTGTGTATACGTGTGTCTGTGTCCACGTCTCTGTGTGTAAAATGCTAAGAAATCCACTAAAAGTTATCACAACAAATATGTTCTTGGAGGTCCTAATATACAACTTCCATATTTAAACTCCACTTTATATGCTAATAGTGAGCACTTTAACGAAACAGTGAAATTAAATAAACACTGAGCAATCTTTTGCAGTCAGGAATGGTGGCACACACTAGGCCAGGCTGGACACACCAGGAATTCAAAGTCAGCCTGGACTAGAAAACCTAAAAGATAAAGCTCCCTGATGATTTCGTGTGCGATAGTTTCAAAAGGAAGAAAATATCCAGGAATAATTGTGATGCAGGAAACTTGTAAACTGAAAACTCCAGATCCCATGGCAGGAGATGAAAGAGAGAACAAACAGAGGGGGTGGCCATGGCCGCCGTTTGAAAGTCGTCAGCATGGCCACACAGGCTGACCCTCAGTCAGCGCAGGCGCTGCCAGGATCCCAGCAGCCTTTGTTGGAGAAATCGCCGTGAGGATCTCGATATTCATGGGAAACTCTGAAGCATCTCAATGACCGAAACTGTTCTGAACGCTCAGCATCTAGGCCATTGCCTCATTGATGAGCCGGGCCACCCAGAAAGGGGAGGATGAAACTGGAAGACCCCCATTTCCTGTTTCAAATTTTACGACAAGGATACGGGAATCAAGATATTGGATGCTGACAAAAAAAAAAATGTGGTTTAATTTGGAGATAAAATGTCCCCTCAAGCTGGCTATGTCCAAGGCTTGGTTCCCAGATAGCGACACTGCTAAGACATGATTGGAGCATGACACCACTGACGTCACCAAGAGTTTAACCCATTGGTGAATTCATAGCTGATCTGTTGTTAGGTGGGGCTTGGGTAGAGAACGTAGCTAATTGGGTTGAGCCTATCTGGTCTGTGGTGAGCCATCTGATCTATCAAATGTGCCCCATGATTTCCTGCCTCACTTTTTTCCACAGAAGATGTTATTTATAATGGGCTACAGTTGTGGGTCAGTTGATAGAAAGCTTACTTAGCATTTGTGAAGGTGTGGGCTAGATTTCTAGCGCTGCACACCTGCGAGCTCAGCACTGAGCATGGGGACAGAGAAGGCTGCAAATTCAAGTTTATCCCCAGCCAAGTGGCAAGATGGAGGCAGCCTGGGCTACATAAGACCCTGGCTTCAGAAGCAGTGGGAAGCAACTGACCCCAGCCCAAAACCGTGTGCCAAATAAGCAGGGCCCTTTTCCGTTGCCACTCAGCTATTTGGTTGCAGTAACGGAGCATGGCTAATGCAGGTTAACATGTAGGTGAACGGGGCAAACGCAGCATTCCAGAGCGTTCAGATTTATTACCAATTGGACATCTCTGCATGCCAAAACCATTTGATGACGACAGGACATTACCTTCAGTGAATGGATAACTCTGAGCAGGAGAGTAGGTCAAGAAGGAATACCGAAAGGAAGTAGGCATCATACCACATGCGAAACTGTGTACAAAAGTGAATTTGATGGCTAACTAAGCAGTCGTTAAGCAGAAGAAGGTGAGGAAGTAAAACCTTATTATTCTTGGATTTGGTAATATGTTGGTGGTGGTGGTGGTGATAGTGTTGCTGTTTTCGGTGATGATGCTACCAAAACCATAAATCCAAAAGGAAAACAGCTTTATTAGACTGACCCAAAACTAGAAACATTCTTACTTCAAAAAGATATTCTCGTGGACTAGGGATTAGTTTAGTTGGTTGCCTAGCATTCGTGAAGATCTGGGCTAGATTCCCGAGCACTGAATGCCTCTAATCCCGGCACTTGGATGGTAGAGACAGATGGATTAAAATTTCAAAGTCGTCCTCAGCTACATAGCAACAGGAGAACCTCAATACATAAAGAACTTTTGTGACTCAATAAAGACACTTTAGCAGGTAGGAGTTTCTGCCAGAAGTTGAAGTGTTTATTTTTAGGGGAAGGGAAGTCCAGCCCCAGCCCTTGCCCTGGTGTTTTCACTGCAGGAAGACACCCCACTAGCATGTCATTAGTCAGTCCTTGTCCCTCCCCTTCCATGTAGAAGGACCTAGGTCGAGTGCTGCCTGAGACACAGTAGGCAGCCTTGTCTAACTGAGGTCGAGACGCCTGCCTAACTGGCAAGGCTGTTTTTTCCTAACACACGGTTGTTTAGTAATGAGGATAAAATGTTGGCATCCATGTTCACACCCACTCTTGGCTGATGTTTGTAAGTCAGGTGGCATTTTTGTTTTGTTTCCTTTTGCTGCTGTGTTGTTTTGAGAAAGGGCCTTGGTATGTAGTTGAGGCTGGCCCTGAGCTCACTACCCTGCCTCAGCCTCCCAGTTCCTGACTATTGGTAGATACGGCCGTGCCTAACTGAGAAGTTACCAGTACCATGAATCCCACCTTGGCATCCTAACAAAAGAGGAGCTATTAGTCCCCTGTTCCCGGTAAGAACATAGAGGACTTAGACACAGGGCAAACAGTCTGAGGTCACACAGCCAGCAAAGGGCAGAACCCACGCTTCAAGCTAAGATCTGACTGCTACTAAACCTCTCCTTTTCTTTTCTTTTCTTCTTTTATTTCCTTCTTTCTTTTATATTTTCCTTTCATTACTTAGCTGCCTCCAGAGTCCTGAGCAAAGAAGGAAGTAGGACAGAGCATAGAAATGAGGATTATAATACTTAAGCTCGAGAGCTAAAGCTGGCACGAGTAAAGACAGAGACAGGAGTGTGGGCATGGACGTGGTGAGGCCAAGAACACATGGGTCTTGTGTTGGATGGGCCAGTTGCAGGCTGTCCAAGAGGCTGCTCTGATTCCGGGTGAGGGAGCGGTTTGGAGGAAGAAAGCCAAGAGTAGATGGGGGGAGGAGAGATTGGTAACGGTGAGATGCTGGGCACACAACCACCACAGGAAGGTGATGGCTGCCATCATCCAACACAAGCAAGCCCTCCCAGGACCGTGGGGCTTCTTCACACCCTTCTTCCTATTTCTGTAGTGGTTTTCAGTGCTGGGGATTGTACCCGGATTCTGGCACTTGTTAGGCGAAAACCTGAGCACTGAGTTCCATCTCTGACCCAAATGTTGTATTCTGTACTCTTACATGCCCAACAGCACAGTAAGCATTTTAGCCAGCACCACCACAATCACGTGACCCGTGCATCACAGTGCGTGACAGCAACTTGTGACGAGGGTGTCGGAATCATTTGGCGCTGCTCTGTGGACTACCGTCATATATGTGTTTGACAGGTGGCACATGGCCCCAGCAGCCATGACAAAGGCATCATGAATATGCACAGGTGCCAGAAGTTGCCTTTAAAGTGAAGCAGTGGGTTGTCATGGTAACTGAGTGTTTTCATGGTTTTCTATCTGCTTGAAAAAAGAACAATTCAGCGCACAGGATTTTCTTTTTATGGCTTTAGACAGGGTGCTAGAGTATCTAGAGATTTGCCCTCCTGCCTCTGTGTGCACTCTGGTGTCTTGTCCTGCCCACTCCTGTGTATCTCTTCGCAGCTTATGTGATGGCTGGGAAATGAGTAATTCTAAAGCCTGGGATAGATAGAGTGTGGCACCTGACTGTGCTCCAAAGTCAAGTAGACTTGACTTCCAGTTTCAGCTCAGGATGTCTTAACATGAGCCAGGAGACCTCGAACCATACAAAAGAGGACCAGGCAGTCCCTGAAAGAGGTGCAGAAAAGATTAAAATAGGTTCCCAAGGTATTTTCAAGTACATGATCTAATCTGAGGCACTAACTTTCTATTCACCCTAGTGTAGGAAAAAATAACATAACAGAACAAAACTCATAACAGATGAATGTTACCATCATGGCCACTATACAGAGACTTCCTTTTTTTTAAAAAAGTAAGTGAACTTCTTTTTTAAGTGAATCCCTGTAAGAGATACTGTGTGACTTAGCCAAAATTTGCTGAGGACATGATTAATGTCATACCTTCAATGTGTGTCCAATCCAGAGTTCTGGAGTTAGGAACACTCAGAATGCATGTAGGCAATTTCCACCCATAACAGCATACATGCAGCAGACCAGTGGGGTGCTTGCAGATCCAGCCTTTAATGCAGCTCTGCACACAGCCACAGAACAGAGTCCTGATGCAGGGACAAGAGAAGCAGCTGAAAAACACAGCCCTCTAGCCGAAAAGGTTGCTTGATCACGCATCTTGTCAAGGAGGGGGCTTTGAGCTGAAAATAATTCAATGCCAAAAGTGATCTGAAATGTTTCCAATAAACAAGAAGACCTTTACTGTTACACAAAAAGTACAGAGTGTCTGATGAGATATCTCACGGCCTGATGTGCAAGCATGAGGTTCTGAGTTCAGGTTCTGGGCTCAGTGGTGTTGTCTGCAACATGAGCAAAAGGGAGGAAGGAGACACCAGGAAGGGAGGGTCCCTGGAGCTTGCTGGCCACTAACCTAGCCCAATTGCTAAGCTTGTTCAGTGAGGGATTCTGTCTCAAAAAGCAAAGTAGAGAGCAACTGGGGAAAGTAGCAGGCATTGACCTTCGGCCTTCATAGGCAAGTACTCTCTCTCTCTCTCTCTCTCTCTCTCTCTCTCTCTCTCTCTCCCTCCCTCCCTCTCTCTCTCTCTCTCTCTCTCTCTCTCTCTCTCTCTCTCTCTCTCTCTCCAGGACTGCTAATTCAGTAGCTCAGAGCTAGGCCTTGTGAAGTCTGTTAGTGTGTGTTTGAGAACACCCTGGTCTACACTGTGACTTTCAAGCCAGCCTGGGCTTCATATCCCAACTTTTGTCTCAAAAGCAAGCAACCAAGCAAACAAATAAATAAAAGCATTGGCATCTCGACCACAAAATCGTTTTCTCCTTTCCATTCTGGCCTCTCATGTGAACCCTCTTCATGCTCACAAGGCTGTTTTAGATGGAAGAATGACATCTAATTCTGACTTCGTGGCCTGCTTCGGTAGTCAGACTCATCTTGTGGGTCCACTTCTGCCAAGGAGGTGGGGCCATCCTGTTGGATGTCTGCTAGACAAGCTCTGTCCACTCTGCTTAGAGAAGGGAACCTTGTCTGGCACACCTGGGCACTGGATGTGTGAGTGAAGGTTGGGTTCCTCAAACGAGGGAGAAGGACGACTCGCCAACAGGCAGATAGGCCATTGACAGGAGCCGTCACAGTGGCCAAAGCATTTTGAATACATCTTTAGCACGTCATTTCAAGTTTGTTTAATTTAAACCACAATTTTAAAAGTTAGTTTTAATTTTTAAAATTACATTTATTTATGTTTGTGGGGTTTTGTTTGTTTGTTTTTTGGGGGTGTATTGTGCAGCTGTGTGATGCACACAGGAGACAGAAGGCAGCTTTCAGGCATTGGTGTTCTGTTTCCACTATCACAGTCGTGGGGATCCAACTCAGGTGTGGCAGAAAGTGCCTTTACCCACTGCGCCATCATCGAGCCCTGTAGCTAGTTAAAACAAGTCAGAAAGCCTGCTTGTCTGTGTGTGCTTTGCTCTGGTTTCTTCATTTCTCTGTTTCTCTAAGAATAGGAGTTGGTGGAGAGGAGAGTAAAACCTCAAGAAATCTGTGAGAGGGCGAAGCAAGGTTGTACTTGGAGATTTCATCACAGAACGCCCAGTGTATAATGTGCTCAATTAATGCTAATTGTTTTTTTTTCTTTTCTTTTTTTCGGAGCTGGGGACCGAACCCAGGGCCTTATGCCTCCTAGGCAAGCGCTCTACCACTGAGCCAAATCCCCAACCCCAATGCTAATTGTTTTAATCCTTCTCTCTTCATTAATGTCTTCATGTGGCCAGTGGCCGGCCCAGAATCCAAGACTCAAAATGTGAGACCTTCATCGTTCCACTGAGACCTAAGCTCAGCCTCCTCTTCACTGCCTTCGTCCTCCCCTTTCCATCCCAGACGCAATCCACAGAGGGACTGAGAGGTTTTGGTTCCCAGGCATACTCCTGGAGGCATTCTCACCAACGGAGCAGAGACAGAAACCAGGAGTTTAGGCAGCTCTGGTGATAACGTAGTGGTTTCTTCCCACCTTCCCTGAAGTCTGGGATCTGAGGCTATGCCCAGGGTTGGCTAAGTCAGGACGGGAACATTGGTAAGATGGTAGGCCAGGCCCCACGGCACTTCCTGACTAGAGCCAGGGCAGCACACGTTCCCACACTATGTCTCTCAGGAGTTCTGTTTGAGTCTTGTTGAAAGGAAAGTCAGCTTGCTCCTAACATGGGCTAGATGATTTCTGCAGTGGAGTTTCCAGAGCTTTCAAAACCTTGCTTAGTGCTACATCTTAACTCCTATCTCAAGCAGAGTCCAAATGGCTCACCTAATGTCCCACTATCTGGGCCCCCTGTCTCTTGGGCAGCCGACCTTCCGAGGAAGTGTAGTTATAGAGTCTCCAAGAGCAACTCTTTAATGATGTGATCCATGCACACTGGATGCCTTGTTTCTAGCATCAATTGCTACCTGTGTGACTGTCACCACCAACACTATACGCACATGCATGACTCCCAGGACAGTCTCTCAGCCGCTCTTTATTACTCCAAATCCCATGCTTACTGACAAACTTTGTCTGCGTCCAACTTCTGTTTTCCAGTGCCTTTTCCCTGCAGTGACAGAAATCCTCAGGTATGGTCTGGGAACTTCTCAGGCACACAGTTCATCGACTGCATGAATCTGGGTATTTTCCTAGCACCTCTAAGCTGTTGATGGCTTCACTCCATCATCTTTCCTTGTACAGTGTTGTTGTTTTAAAAATATAAAAATAAAAAATGGTATAGCAGTTTTTTACCAGCTCTAGGTCCGGCACCTCAGTGCCCCGAGATATCTGCTAGATATCTTGGCGGAAACACATCCCAACTCCTCGGTGGCCCAGAGTCTTCTGCTACCGCACACTTTCCTACACTCAAACCATCACATAAAAGAACACACAACACAATAATCTTAGATCCAATTGATAAGATATAATTGCCCACTTGAACACACAAAGCCTGGTACCATCCATCCCTTAGGAACATTGATAACAACCTGTAAATACACAGAGCAGAATCTTAATGTCATGGCTTCTCACCCTCTCCTCCGCCCTCTCTCCTCCTCTCTCTCCTAGTCTCCTCCTCTTCCTTCAAACTTCTCTCCCACCCTTCCTTCCTTCTCCTCCAATGACAGGCCTCCTTCTATCCTGTCCCTGCCTCACCTGTGACATCATCCTACACAGTGTAGTGTTCTACAGGACACATCGTGAGTTTCACCAGAAGTGCAGAAGCAGCAATGACCCATGTTTGCTAGGTTGAAGAGGCAGGAATGAATTGGGGAGCACCCTCATAGAGGTAGGGTGAAGGGGTGAGGGAGTTTGCAGAGGGGAAACAGGGAAGGGGGACAACATTTGAAATGTAAAAAAATAAAATAGCCAATAAAAAGAAGAGATCCTCAAAGCTAAATACTTTAAAAAAATTAAAATCATGACAAAAAAAAAAAAAAGAAGTGCAGAAGCAGGCATGAGAGCCCCACTGTCTTCATTACATCACACTTGGGGAGAACATAACATGATATCACAGTTCCTGCTGCGTATTTTGCTTTGAAAACTAAAAGCAGCAGTTGAGTTAACATGGTGCACACCTATAATCCCCTCAGTAAGTAGCCTGAGGCAAGAGGATTGCAAGGTCATGGGCAGCCTAGGCTAGCTACCCAGACTTTATTTCAGAAATAAATGTGAATAAAAAGCTAATTTCATTAATACACATGCATAAGTAATATGCACGCATTGACGTTTTAAAAATATTTTTAAATCAAATCTTCTAATATTTTCTCAGCATTTATTTTTTTAGATAATAAACATCGATAGATACAGTCCATACACAAGTGCTTTGGGGTCCTTAAATGGTTCTTTATAAAAACTTAATTTAGTTGATGGCTTTTAAATTTTTTAATTACAAGAGAGAGAGAGAGAGAAAGAGAGAAAGAGAGAGAGAGAGAGAGTAGATGTGAGTACACATGCCATTCCAGGTGTTTAGAGGTCAGAGGACACCTTCCTCACATCCTTACATAGGTCTGGAGGGGGTTAAGCTCAAGTGTCCAGGCTTGCACAGCAAACCCTGTTACCCCTGAGCCATCCTCGCATTACTGTCGGGGCCATGTCACGAACCCTTAATGACTTTTACTAATGTAAAGTCATTGCAAGGCTAAGCGGTCTGAGGGCTGCTATTTGACACTATGTTCTAGCAGTTCCCAGCACAGCGCCTTTATAGTCCCCAATGAATTCTAGAATTTTCCACACAAAAATAAGCTCCACTACAGTAGCTAAATATTGACAGGTTGGAGAAGGCTCCAAAGTGAATGGAAGGTCTCAAAGCTCTCCCAGTCTTGGGCTGAGGGTGCGGCCAAGCCGCTGAATGTTTACCAGGTGTGTGTGAAGCCCTGGTGGCATGAAGAGACCCACTTAGCTAATCTTGTTTGCTTATTTAATATTTTAATTAAAACACTCCTGTGGAAAGGTGATACTTGTGAAGTTTCAACTGCAGTTCATCATTTTTGACTGATTTAAAAACTGATGTCAGGAATGTTCTGTCCAAGGATTGCTGGTGCTCTTGGCTGCCAGTTTTGCTTAAAAACATCAGATGCACAGCACAGCATAATTCAATAAAATATGACACTTTGAAAAATAGTTGCAAACTATGCAATTACTCCTCTGACTTGGACCACGGAGCTGAATAAAATCTCATTTTCCCCCTTCTTGCCATTGTACCTGGACACTTCCCAGTTAGACGATTCATTGCTGGATGTGTACCAGACATTTACCAGGCTCTGTGAAAGTTAAAGCCCAGAGAAAAGTGCAGATCACTGTGTGAAGTCCGTCATTACAAGACAAAGAGGCACCAGCGTGTTAATTACATTGTTGAAGGTCACTCATTAAATAGACAAGGAAGGACTTCTGACGCCAGGGTTTATTGTAGTATCTTGGTCAAACGTTAAATTTTTTGTATGGATAAAGAATTCCTTTTGGAGCTAGCAAGATGGCTGAACAAGTAAACTTGATGACCAAAGGTCCATCCCTACACACTCGGAAGGAGAGAACTAACTTCCGCTAACTTCCCTCTGACATTTATCCGAGGACTGAGTGTGCCTTTGCATGCATGCACACTAAATGATTGTAAATTTTTCAAAAAATTCCGTGTGAATAGAGATGTTCAGGCTTGAAATAAACAGGAATGCAGATAGCAACCTTATTGTAACTGCAAAGTCATTCTCCAATGACTGAAACAAACGAGGGATGCCTTTTCCCAATGGATCTCAATTCCAGTTAGGCAAACACGAGGGCAATGGGACTCTAGTGATCGCCTCGCTCCTCTGCCCTCAGGGGCAACCTCTACCACGTAACCACAGGAACAGAGAGCTGAGATTTGTGGTTCAATCCTATCACACCAGCTTTCAGGAGGATTGACGCTGAGGCCAACCTGAGCTACATAGCAAGACCTTGTTCCAACAAACCAAAGGAAACAAATAAAATTTAATAAATAAATAATAATTAATAATAATTTAATAATTTAATAATAAATTAACAATTAAATAGTAATAATTTAATAAATAAAATTCTAGAGGTAGAAAATATGGGTGAGGTTTCATGCAGTCACCAGCAGCCATCATCTGGGAGGGGCCATCCTCCGGGCTGGGCCGGTCCTCTCTGCTAAAGGCTTTGTTCTCTCCCACCAGACCAGAGTGAAGCAGCTCTCTCTCACCTTCTCTTTGGCCCTTATACTTCTGCCCACCGAGGCTCCTTCCCTCCAGTCACTTCATTAACTCCTCCCAGTTCCCAGCTCTCGGCTTGTGTTGCATCCCTTCCTGACCTCTTTGGTCTTCTAGCCTAGGTGGCCACTCCCTGCCCACCTGAGCTAGGTGAGGAGTTCTTCTGTACATGCAATCAAAAAACTTGTGAGGACCTGTCTCCACATGTCCCATCTCCCTCGTGCACAAAGACCAGTGCTCCTGAAGGCAGGCAGTGTTGGTTACGTACCAGGGTGCCTCGAGGGTTCCGCTCCATGCCTGGCACAGTCATCTCCTCATGGGTCGCTGCTGAAAGACTGCTTGGCTGAGCTAGCACTACAGTAAGCCTTTAACTCAGTACTGTCAGATACACATATAATGAAGGTCACACACATGGGCTTTAGTGTTCTGTAGCCAACCCTCCAACGGAGAACAAATGGAAATGAGTCTATTAATATGTTTAACCCAGCATGTCTAAAAGCTTTTTTAATTCTCTCTCTCTGTCTCTCTCTGTCTCTCTCTGTCTCTCTCTGTCTCTCTCTGTCTCTCTCTGTCTCTCTCTCTGTGTGTGTGTGTGTGTGTGTGTGTGTGTGTGTGTGTGTGTGTGTGTACCACACAATACACGTTCAGGTCTGTCTTCCCACCATGTAGGTTTTACCTGGGGTTGAACTCGGATCGCCAAACTTGGCAGCAGCGAACTTAATCTGCTGAGCCATTTTACTTTCTCTTTTCCCCCAGAAATGACGCTCATGCAATCCAGACTTACCTCAAAGTCATTATGTAGCTGGAGCTAGCCTTGAACTCCCGTTCCTCCTCCCTGCACTGTGCAAACACTGGGATTACAGGCACATGTCATTACACCTGCCCAAAACTCTTGCTTCCACACGGAATCAGGAAGACGCTGATAGTAAGCCAGTTAGCCTTCTTGGCCCTGTCTTCAGTATTCCAAATGTATTTTATAGCTATACCACATCTTGGTCTGTACCAGGCACATTTCACAGTGACACGCTGCTGAATTCGACAACACATACACATTCCTTTGAAGAAGTTTCTGTCTGGGATATTACGTCACGTTCAATGGTTCTCAGAGCTCACTCTCACACCAACAGGATTGCCTCAGAGTCCTGACCTCTCATTCCAGGGTGACCTCAAACTGATAAAAATTTCTGGAGTAGCACCAAACCCAGTTGACTTTTGGAAAATAGAGAAACCACAATGCAGAAGCTGTTTGTGTGTGTGTGTGTGTGTGTATGTGTGTGTGTGTATTTGTGAATTTGTGTGTGTATTTGTGTGTGTGTATGTTTGTGAATTTGTATGTGTATTTGTGTGTGTGTATGTTTGTGAATTTGTGTGTGTATTTGTGTGTGTGTATGTTTGTGAATTTGTATGTGTATTTGTGTGTGTGTATTTGTGTGTGTATGTGTATGTGTGTATATATACCTGTGAATTTGTGTGTGTATTTGTGTGTGTATTTGTGTGTGTATGTGTGTGTATTTGTGAATTTGTGTGTGTATGTGTGTGTGTATATTTGTGAATTTGTGTGTGTATTTGTGTGTATGTGTGTGTATGTGTGTATTTGAATTTGTGTGTGTATTTGTGTGTGTATGTGTGTATGTGTGTGTATGTATGTGTGTGTTTGTGAATTTGTATGTGTATTTGTGTGTGTGTATTATGTGTGTATTTGTGAATTTGTATGTGTATTTGTGTGTATGTGTGTTTTGTTTGTGAATTTGTGTGTATATTTGTGTGTATGTATGTATGTGTGTGTGTTTGTGAATTTGTGTGTGTATTTGTGTGTATGGTGTGTGTGTGAGTGTGTGTATGTGTGTGTAAGTGTGTGTATGTGTGTATGGTGTGTGTATGTGTGTGTATATTTGTGAATTTGTGTGTGTATTTGTGAATTTGCATGTGTATTTGTGTGTGTATGTATGTGTGTTTGTGAATTTGTGTGTGTATTTGTGTGTGTATGTGTGTGTGTAAGTGTATGTTTGTGTGTGTATGTGTATGTGTGTATGTGTGTGTTTTTGTGAATTTGTGTGTGTGTGTGTGTATGTGTGTGCACGCGCGAGTGTGCCTGTTATTCATCAGTCTCAGGAGACCTCAACACTCCCCATGGACCCTGCTGTTGAAATACACCCACAGTCTACATTTATGTCCTAAAGTTTAGAATCCTGATCCCTCAGAGATACAAAATAACAGTCCCAGCTCAGAACCCAGGAAGTACGCGTGTATTGAAAGGGGAGACTTGGTGACCACTCTCTGTATGAGAAAGCTGTCATGCCAGGCAAGGTGAGACTCACCTGTAATCTCAGAGCTCAGAAGGTTGAGCAAGAGGATTGATGCAAGTGTGAGGCCAGCTTCATCCACATACCAGACAACCACAGCTACACAGGCCCTGTCTCTGATGCCCAGATATGGAAAGGGTTCTTCTAGGTCCTAACGGACTGGTTTAATGTATCGCCAGCCTGATAAATACAACACATTTTCTTAAACAAAAAAATGGTTGGGGGAGGTTGTTTAGCCTTTATTTTTAATTTCCTGAAAGACTTACTCCAGAGATAATGTGCAATGAAAACAACTCCTGGGTGACCTGCAACTGATGTCCCCACAGCTTGGCTCTGATGAGGATTTAGATGGTGGCAGTCACATGAGAAAGTTCTTCCTAACATAACTGACCCATGGACAAGGGCTTTCGAGCAGAGAGAATCAGGGCTCAGTATGGTCATCAGCTCAGGCTTAAGTCCCACCCGAAGCCAGACTTCATGTCCTGGATGGTTTGATGGTTTTCATAGCCGTCAAAATAAGGATGGTTACCCGTGTTTCTCTAATTAAGAGCCCACACCCCCTTTTCTCTGGGTGTTAGGATCATTCATTTACCCAATGAGCACTTATTGATCAGGTACCATGAATGGCAGAGTTTTAGGTCACGGGGACACAAAAGTGGGCTAGGCAGACATAGGAGCCACTTGGCCCTCTGGGATCTTACTGGTATAGAAGCTAAATGTATTTTATTCCAATTGGTTTTACTAATGTTCTTACTCCCACACACACAACCACACAATACTGTTAGCAAAAGATCAGCACACTTTTCCTTATACAAATCACGAATCTGAGTCTTCATGAATCTCGTGCTGGTCAGTTCTGCTGTGGAAATGCACACAGTATGTTGAAAATGGCTGGGTCATGTTCCAATAAAAGTTAATGAACACCAAAAGTAGAATTTCATATAATTTTTATGTCTCAAATAGTCTTCACTTTATCTTTTACCTTAAAAACGGGAGGAAGGGCTGGAGGGATGGCTCAGAGGTTAAGAGCACGGACTGCTCTTCTAGAGGTACTGAGTTCAAATCCCAGCAACCATATGGTGGCTCACAACCATCTGTTATGGGATCTGATGCCCTCTTCTGGTGGGTTTGAAGACAGCTACAGTGTACTCATACATAAAATAAATAAATCTTTTTTTAAAAAAAATGGGAGAAAAACAACAACAAAATCAATAACAAAAAACCCCAAATACTCATTCTGAGCCCATGCTTCCTATAAAATACCAAGTTGGCAGGATTGGCCCACAGGCCACAGGACGCTGACCCGAACTGTAAGTATTCCAACCATACTGGCTCCTAGATATCCTCCAGGATCTGACTGTGGCCTCTTACAGCATCAGGTTAAGAAACAGGGGAACATCATTGCTAAGGCTGGCAAAAATCAAAGCAACAGTAATAGTAATAACAACAATAATAAGTCATGACCTTGGGCCATCGATGCCA
Organism: Rattus norvegicus; assembly: GCF_021556685.1. Taxonomy (NCBI): domain Eukaryota; kingdom Metazoa; phylum Chordata; class Mammalia; order Rodentia; family Muridae; genus Rattus; species Rattus norvegicus. Next base: position 6,476,674 of record NC_141551.1, on the reverse strand, counting down.
CAAACCAGGCTCTCTCCAAGACAACACCTGTCAAGCAGCCTCAGTATGTCTGCCCTTAGCAGAGTGTAGTTCACTTTGGGTGACTAAGACCTACTGTGCTCCTGAGAATTTTTGTAGCCTTGGCTCCTCCCCTATTGGCTGCAAGCCCCATCCACCCAAGCTCCTACCTGCATAGACTCCCCTAACCTCTGCTGTCCTTTGCTTCATGGTGGTCAGGACACCTGATACCACACCGTAAATTAATAAGTTTCTGGTTGTCCTTGCTGAAGTTGGTGTGAGAAGTCAGCCTGCTTTACTCAGTGTCTGTTGTCCCCATCCTGGAACTTGGCTGAACCTCAGGAGGGTTGGCAACACCAGTCACTTCATTTCCCACATCAATGACTTGTCTTTGGGCTGGAGGAGCCTGAGCGCTCATAGATGTAGAGAGCTTCCTAAAAATGCCCTTGTGCCAGGCAACACACCGAATTCAAGGCCACCCATGGCATCTTACAAATCCCTCCCTGGAATTTTTAAAAGGTTTTAAAGTTAAAGCCAGGACTGGTGGTGCACACATTTAATCCCAGCATGCAGGCAGGCCAGGAGGATCTCTTATGAGTTCAAGACCACCCAGTCTACAGAGTGAGTTCCAGGACAGCCAGAGCTCTAACAAAAAAAAATTTAAAAAGTGGAGGTAGTTGGGGGTGGGGTCATAGTGCTTCACAGCATGCTGGAGGGTCTGGAACCCATTCCCCGCACTGCAAAACAACAGACTATAGAAAAATAGAGCTGAGATACAGCTCATCTGAAACATACTTGCTTTGCTTCGATCCCCAGAACCCCTGAAGCCAGATGTGGCAGCTCAGAGCTGCGATCCCAGAGCTGGGAGCCAAAGTGCACCCTGACCAGCTAGTTAGTGAGTCTCAGGCGTGAGGAATCCTATCTTAAAAAAGAACAAATATGGTGGACAGCAGCTGCTTAAGGACACCTTTAGCTTACACACACACACACACACACACACAGAGGCACAAATATTTTTAAAAAAATTAAAGACTAAGAAATACTGTTTTAATTAATTATTTATTTATTTCGGTTTCTTCAAAACAAGGAATAGCCCTGTATAGCTGTGGCTGTCTTGGAACTTGCTTTTGTAGACCAGGCTAGCCTCAAACCCTAGAGATCCAAACACTGCTGTCTCCCAAATGCTGGGACTACAGGCATATACCACAATGCCCATCGATGAATACTACTTCAAGCATGGGACTTAAAGAAACTCCACGAGGACAGGGCCACCTGTCCATATGGCTAAGGACACAGACATAAAGCTGAAAGCGCTCACACTCCTCACTGCTCACTCACTCACTGCTTTGACTCAAGCGGTAAACAGAACCTTGCTGGAGCGTGGAGACCCATTAGCCAAAGGAAATTGCCCAACGGGAGTATAACTAAACCAAACAAAACCCAACTGGTCCCTGCATCGTCTTCGCCAGCTCTGAGCTGTCTCGTTTCTGCTCATGTTTCTTCGTGCTAACAGGAAGGAAACAGGGGAAAACAGCATTTTCCACAGAACGTATACAGAGCTGACCTTTTAGCCCCCAAATATCTCTCCTCTCTGTGTGAATGAATGTAGGTGTGCGTGCACATCTAGGAGGAGGCCAGAGAAGGACATCCTGTGTCTTCCTCTATCTCTGGCTTTGGCCAGAAGCTTATTTTCTTGGTCAGGGTCTCTCACTGAACCCAAGGCTAGACCACTGCCAGCCAGCAGTCTTCCTGTCTCCACCTCCCACAGATCTGGGTCACAAGCTGGAGCCACACCCAGCTTTTTGTTTTTACGTGGGTGCTGGGGACCCAAAGTTAGGTCCTCACACTTGGGAAGCAACTGCTCTTACCCACTGAGCCATGTCCCTACTCCTCCCCGAGGATGTCTGTAGTGTTTTCACTCAAAGAGTACTACTAATGTTATACTCTCAGAGTCTACTAAATTCTACTGAAATACTAAATTCTCAAAAAGCATCTTAGGAGAAATAGTACCAGGCCCAAGCTAACTTTATTCAAATCGTGTTGGGTTGGCCTAATTACCTAGATGAGAAACATGTTTTCTTCCTAAGACAACATTTCATGTAGCCCAGGGTGGTCTCCAACTTTGTATAGCTAAAGCTGACTTTGAACTTCTGATCTTCGTGCCTCCATCTCCAGTACGGAGATTGCAGGCATTTGCTTCCATGGCTGGTCTACGCAGTGTTGGGGATCAATCCCAGGGATCCATGCATGCTAAACAACCCCTCTGTCAACCCCTCCTAACCTCCATTAGTTTAGGTTTCTATAGATCTCTATATGTCTAGAGCATATCTGCCCGATTGCTCCATTGTTAAAATATCACACAAAATAACCCAGGTAACTAGCCACACCCCAAATATTTTCATTGCCAAGTATGTAAGGCAACATTTAGAACTCTGCCTGGGATGGGGGAATAAATATGGTGAGGCTGGGCAGATAGAAGACAAGTGACTGGCTGGGTCTTGACTGAAGAGCAGTTATAGTGAAGGAAGAAAAACAGGTGTGAGACCAGGAAAGAAATGCTAGGAGGCAGAGTCACTCTGTAAGGAGCCCGCATGGGACATGGAGTCACACTGTAAGGAGCCTGTGTGTTACCAAACCAGTACCAGGGAGCTACTCACTAAAGTAAATCCCAGATCGAATGCTTTTTGTAAATGTAAACATTATGCTGGTCCATTCAGCCCTCTGGATGAGTTTTTGTGTGTGTGAACATACGAGAGAGCGTGTAGGTATGTAGAAGGTCCTGCAGGTATGATCGCAGCATCTCAGGAGGCTCCCTGTCATGCTAGAGAGACCGCAGAGAGATAAACGCAGGATCTGCAGTCTAGTGTGCTTCCTGCTTCACAGGTCTGCATCATCTCCATGTATTCAGTATCTGAGTCGGGGAGAAACAGGCAAGAACACATCCTGTGGTAGCTATACGGGCCACATAAAATAAGCCTGGCTTTGTTGAGAAGCATTCTTATTTCCTATGCAATTGGCATGCGGTAATTATATTTGCTTTTTCATTCGTAATGAGCACCTCTTAAGTAATTGGCACCCTGACTGTCCTCCCTTGCACTGAGAATTACACTGGATCATTTCCACGGAAGTGTGTGTGTGTGTGTGTGTGTGTGTGTGTGTGTGTGTGTGTGTGGTGTGTAATTTGATGACTGGGAAGGGGGAGAACCCTTTATAATTGAGTTCAGTTTCCTTGGTACATTTAATATTGGCATACCAAGAAAGAGAAAGGAAGTTGTAAAATTGTGATTAAAGAGAGTCTCTCTGTATCTCAAGGGCTCCTTCGTATAGTTACCATAGACAAAAGGGGAAAGCCGTGACACTCTCATGGCTTAAAGCCCAGAAGTCAGCAATGCAGAATCAACAGGAATTACGGTGGGTTCAGGTGAGGCCAGTTTACCCAACGTGCAGTGTGAAAAGGACGAATTAAAAACAAAGAAACAGAGTTTCTTAAAAGAGTTAAGACACAGCCATGGGCCTTCTTTATAAGCCTTTTCACAGCTCATGACAGCTCGGAACAGAAAATGAGACTGGAAAGTGACAAGGTCAGCTGCTTGACAGATAGCATTCCTGTAATGGCAGGAAGATTGTGTGTTCAAGGCTCGATTGTGCCATAGAGCAGGATCAAGGCTGTCTCGGCAACTTAAAAAGACCCTATATCAAAATAAAAGTGAAGAAAGAACTGGGGATGGAGCTGAAGGCAGAGATCTTAGTGATCTCCTGTACTGGGGGAGGAATATGGAGTGTCTTGTTCGTTAATGTTTTATAACATTTATTTATTTACCTATTTAGAGTGTGTATGTGTATAAACCAGTGCATGCTTGAGGATGTGTGTCTGTGTGTTGCACATACCTGTGTGTGTGTGTGTGTGTGTGTGTGTGTGTGTGTGTGTGTGTGTAGGTCAGAGGATGGCTTGCAGTAGTTGGACCCTTCCTTACCATGTGAATCACAAGGCTTGAACTCAGGTTGTCAGACTTGGTACTGTTGCCTGCCAAGCCATTGCCAGCCCCCTTCATAGAGCAACTTCAGTTGCAAAGATATTTTTTGTTAAGAACAGTTTGGGTCTTCCACAAACAACAACTATTACCTGTGCTCCTAAACATGGTTTGCAAACAAAGCTTCTGAGAGAGTGAAAGCATGGGATTGTTTCCAGGACTTTGTTCATAAGGGACTTGAGGGTGGGCTGTAGTAACAACACGGAAAAGATCATCCCCTGTGGCTCCTTCCCCGTTCTTTATTGCGTTCACAAACCAAGCCACAGGTACCATTGTTTTTATGGGAAGTCAGAATCTTTAAAAAATGCCCAGGAACTTACATTCAAGAGGAGGACCCAGTTCAAGACGGTAGTCTAAGCCCTGATTCCCCAAAGCCTGTATCATGGTAACAAAGGCATCCTAGAATGAACCCCAAGACCGATGTTATGTGTAGACACGGAATCTCAAAGAAGCAATGCAGGATAGCTCATGCTTGGAATCTCAGCTGAGGCAGGAGGATGACCAGGCCAGTTTCTGCTAGGGAGTAAGACCTTAACACCTCAAAAACCAAACAGAAGGGGGTAGAGAAGAGAGCTGATTTGAGGGAAGGAAGGAGGGGCGAAAGGGAAGATGCAGGGAAGGAAGGGAAAATTCTGGCACCATAAGCAGAGGCATTGCAGAGAAGAAATAAAAACTGCTAAGGGCCGGATGTAAACATCATAAACCGTGACAGTGATGAATGGTGAGAGAGGGTTGGAGGCTGGAGGGAGAGCTTAGCTGCTCTAACATCTGCAAGGCAGCCAGCAGGGAACCTGTGGCTGCTAAGGTTGAAGGCACCACATAGAATGTTAAGTGCTTTGCATAATGTTGCCAACATAACCACCAAAATAGCACGACAGAGATAAAGTCAGGAGGTAGAAGGTCAGAAAGAGAATGGGACAAAACACTGAATTCTCCACTCTTCAAGGACCTGACAGAGCCTGTCTAATGTGGACACATTAAAAAAAATGAGGCGAGACTGGAGAGACGTCAGTGGTTGAGAGCACATTCTGTCTTAACTGTTGGATTCCCAGTGCCCAGGTTATGTGCCTCCCTCACAATTGCCAGGACTCCAGCTCCAGGTGAGCTGACACGCTCCTCTGGTCTCTTCTGGTTTGGATTTTGGTTGGGTTTTTTGATCTTGTTTTTGTTTTGTTATTTTCATCCACAGGCATGTGGTACATACTCTCACAAACATATTTCTTTTAGAGAGAGAGAGACAGAGACAGAGAGAGAGAGAGAGAGAGAGAGAGAGAGAGAGAGAGAGAGAGCGAGAGCGAAGCTCTGGGATAACCACTCAGCATATTTAAAGTAGGCGTGGCCAGTAGATTGGCTCATGCCCGTATTCAATCCCAGCACTTAGGAGGCAGAGGCAGGAAGATTGCCCTAAGTCAGGGTCAAGGTCTGCGGGGCCAGACAATGAGTCCCTGGCTATGGTAGACTGTACTGTGATCCACTCCCAAACACATACATGAAGGTTCTCAAGCTTTTACCTGTGAGGCACTGAATGACCCAGGAGCAACGACAAGGGCACTTTTACTTTGTTTCATAATGCTGACATTAGAATAGATAAATAAATAGATATCAAAACAAATAAATATTCTTAGCTTGTACAGATGAAGACTAGCTTATTTGCTAAGTTGGAAAAACAAGGTATGGATTACTTCAAACATGATAATAATTATTTTAAAACTACTTGTCTGATCTTTAAAGACACACTTATGAAGGTAAATAAAGGGCTTTCATGTTTTTTCTATAGAGGAAGAGCATGGGAGTGATAAAGAGTGATCTGGGGCCACTGTTCTTCCTAAAACAGTGTGGCTCTCAACCTTCCTGACACTCCCTTAGTACAGCTCCTCAGGCTGTGCAGACAACCCACCCATAGAGTTGTTTCTGTTACTACTGCACAACTGTTTGGCTACTGTTAGGAATCATAATGTAAATGTCTGTTTCCCCATGGTCTTAGGTCACTCCTGTGAAAGGGTCATTTGACACCACCCCCCCATGGAGTCTCTACCTACAGGTTGAGGACCAATGCTCTTCTGCTTGTCCAAAATAGTTTCCAAGAGTACCTATGACGCTTAAAGGTGCAAGCACAACTCTTAACCACTAACGAGCTGGCCAGGGAGGTGGCTCAGTGGGTAACAGTGCCTGGAGCCAGGCTGTCCTCTGGTCTGCACAGGCAGTCTGGCATGTATGTGACCCCCACAATAAATATGCAGGAAGTTCTAATTAACGAGTTAAAGAAATAGATTGGTGAAAACACAGGAAGATATCAAAACACATAGGTGCACCTGGGTCCCCACTCACTCATTTCCCAATCATATTGGATTCTTCCGTCTGTCCCATGATACCTTGTACTCAACACAAGAGAAATGGCTGTAGAATAATGCCATCTCTGTCTTGAAGAATTCAAACGCCGAGAGGTCTGGTGTAGACACAGGATGTTAGCAAAATATAAAAGATGCCAGAGGTTGTAGCACACACATTTATGAACCCAGAACTTGGGAGGTGAGGGCAGGAGAATCAGAAGTTCAAGACCAGCTTGAACCACGTAAGGAGTTCCTAGATAGCCTGAAAGCTGCCCCTGGGGAGCTGGGGGGACGCGGTTGGGGGTGTAGGAGGGCTCCTTGACAGTGGCGACGTCACAAGGGGTACGGAGATATTCATGTGGGGGAATATATAAGCTATGTCATTCTGTAGGTGTGTAATGCCTGTGTCTAGGACGTGTGAGTATTAGATGACACAGGAGTGTGCTGGGGAGTGCCAAAGGTTGTCACAGCTGACTTTTAGAACCACCATCTTTGGCTCTGCTCCGGAAACCCCAACAGCCGGAAGCTTATTCGCAGACAGCGTAAGGAGAAAGCAAAGACAGTCTTGTAAAGTTCTCAGACACTTAAACTTCGGAAAGTATGGGGAGCATTTTACAGGTGGGGTTCAGCCTTAAGGATGATCGAACATCCGAATAATAACGACGCCTCTTTCCCCTAAGGAATCCCCAAGGTCTACCTAGCTAAGCCAAGGCTAAGCACGCCGCCCCCCAACCCCGAGGGCACAGAACAGTGAAAACTCCCACAAACACAGCATGTCACGTCTGACCAAAGGGACCCGAGGAACGTCTAACAGGGCTCTGCCTTGAAGGCTGCAGTGGTGGGAAGCAACCCTGCATCGGGGCCAGGTCCCCATGTTGCCCATGGCCTCGGGGGATGCAGGCGTTGGCACCGGCTAGACCAGTTCAAGTCTACGCGTGTATCGGAGTCACCGCAGACCCAGAAGAGCTTGCTGGCAGGTTCGTTATGCCCTGCAGAACTTTCGGTTGGGTTTTACGGTCTTCTAAAGCCACCGTGAAAGTCAGTGGGCCTGGAATTCAAACTTCTGACATCTTTCCCCTCCGTCGGCGAGATTGGAGTGTCCCAACCTGTTTCTCTTCGCAGCAGGAGTCTTAGTGCTGAAGACAAGATAAACGAGGTGGGACAATAGCAGAGGAAACTGTGGGTTTATGTCTCCAGGTGGGCTAATTTCCAAATTACACTGGAGAAAACTGCTCAAGATAATTTCGCAGATTTCCTCCCTGGTTCGCAGTAGCAGGGCTGTTGCACCTGCAAATTTTAATTACATGTTTGATTTTTTTTTTTCCCCTGCCGCCAAGATATCACAGTAATTGGAGGTTGCTTGTCTTAGCTTTTTTTTTTTTTTTTTTTTTTTTTTTTGTGGAGCCTAGAAGAAGCAGTTCTATCCTGGGGTTAAATGACGATGATGTGAGACTCAGTGGCATAATTATGCTGAAAAAAGTCAAGTGCCTTCACTTTATCTCCAATGGAATCACTGGTTCAGCCATGTGAAGAGTTTTGATGCTTACTGCCACTCACCCTTGACTCCCAGAGAGAGGACGACACACACACGCTAATGTGACCATTGAAGCTGTGTGTCCGGAAGCCTTGGTTAATGGGAAAATATTCTGGTTTTTGTTTGTTGTTGTTAGTGTTTGTGCTTTGCTCGCACACACACATGCATGTGTACTCCGGGGTGCCTGGTGCCCGAAGAGGCCTGAAAGAGCCTCTCTGATCCCCTAGAACTGCAGTGACAGGCAGCCGTGAGACCCGCCCACGGGGTCCTGGGGACCCTAACTGGGCCCCCAACAACAGCAGCAGGTGCTCTTAACTAGGAAGCCATTTCTCCCGCCCTTGCTTAGTTTAACATTGGCTGTTATTATAAACAGGCCTCGTGGACAAACTGAATTCATTTCAACACATACACTGAGAAGAATGTCCTTTATGACCCGTGAGAAGTTCAAAGATGAGGAAAGCCTCTTCCCACAGTGCTTGCACTCTTGGGAATGTACACGTGCCTGTACAGACACCACGGTGTTGGATGTACCCACTGGCTTTGAATGTGAGCTGGTGTCAGTGGAGGATGCTACGGTCCCTGAAAGGCATCAGCGAGGATTCCTATTGCACGGAGTACCAAGGACTCATTTTTGGAACACATACCCAACGACAGTTTATTGTCGGTTGTCTTTTATCAAAGGTGACGGGGGTGGTGTTTATTTTAGATTCTCTATGATTTTGTTTTCAGTTAATGGTAAAAGCTTGTTAAAACTATTTTATCGTGTATTAATTATGATCCATGAAAGTGAGTAGAATTATAATGACCAAGAAAGAGGAAATCTGGTGGGATGAGATCTCTAGCCAGCAGCTGTGAGAGGGCACCTGGATCTCATCCCGGAGTGCAGTCAGCCTGTGTCACAGCTCACAAGAAGGGACATGATGGCTATTTGAGGGGACTTTATCAGTCACCACGCCTGCCATGTCTGTGGGCAGAGGTCCCAGGGGGAGACATGCTCAATGCTAGGGACTGTCCTGAATGCCAAAGGCCTGTTCCTGTAGCTTTTGTGAGTTTCAAATGCAACCCAATATGGAGAAGGGAAAATCTTACTGCCAATGAATTCACCCTGTTTTCTATATTAACATTCTTTCCGTAAGATTCTAAACAACACTGAGTTTTCTGAAAACCGAACACCCTTACACATACAGAAAAACGCTCACCTGTTTTATGCAAACTTCCCATGTAGCACTTGGCAGCTGGGTCCACACTGAGTGAGTGGGGAATGCACTTTGGCACACTTCAAGTTTACAGTATTCAGGCACGTGCTGGTCCCATAGCTTCTCACCTACCCCATTACCTCATTTAGCATCGCTGTGCCCAAACCTTTTGCTGTTTTTTATTCAAACGTCACTTGAGTTCCTTTTAGTTCTCTTCTGTGTTACAGGACAGGACAAGATCATTACATTTTCATATAATGGGGTCGTCAGTGTGTGTGGGTGGAGGGGTGCCTCTGTGTGTGTGATGGGGAAGTGGGTGCACTCGTGTGTATTGTAGTGGACAAGCGAGGTTAGAGGCAGGAATCGGTTCTCTTCTTCTGTCATGGGGGGTCTCGGGGATTGAACTCAAGAAGCCAGGCTGTTTTACCTACTACAACGCCATCATGTCAATCTCAGATCATGACCTTTTATGTGATGGTAGCATATATGTAACATAATATTACCACCCTAGCCATTTCCAGCAAAGTAATATTAAACACATGTTATGATGTAAGTCCGTCTGTTCATAGACTCTTTCCAACCAGAAACACATACATATTTGTATAATATTTCCCTCCAAACTTAGGAACATTTCAAGTGCTGTTCTAGCTCGCACAGTAGTTTGCCATCTTGAAATGACATTAACTCTGGTCCGTAAGAAATAGAAGCTTGTCACATAACTCAGGGCTTCTTAGACTCTGTTAGACTTGTGATCCTTTATCACATAACAATTTTTACATGACTCTAGGATGGTCAGGTCTATAAGGTTGATACAGAAGTCAAATGTTTAATGATGATGAATCATTTAGAAATTTATTTTAAAACAATTTTCTGGTGTGTATGTAACTATACCCATTTATTAAATAAAAAAGATTTCTATGCTCATGAGATAGATGGCTTGTTTCAGTTTTACACAAAGAAATAAACCTTGGGTAAGTGTGTGATACTGACAGACATGAAGCATCTTTAGTGTCCTTTAGAGCTGAAGGATATTTTGATATTATAGTCATTAATTCCGTGGTTCACATAAATACATAACACAAGATGACAGAAGGATGTCTAGTATGATTTCGGAAATTGTTAGGGCCATGTTAGAAATTCTGTCTTAATCCCCAGCCAAAATTCATTTAATGAAAAAATTTTTAATTTATTTATTTCCATTTATGAGTGATCTCTCTGCATATACACCTATGTGTCAGAAGAGGGCATCGGATCCCATTACAGATGGCTGTGAGCCACAGTGTGGTTGCTAGGAATCGAACTCAGGACCTGTGGGAGACTGCTGAGCCGTCTCTTCAGCCCTAATGATTTTTTTTATCATTAATTCCAGTAAGAGTTTGTAAAACAAACATTCTAACATAATCTTGTCTGAAGATATGCTACTGTGAGAGTTACCTGCTGAGGGATGACAGAAAGAAAATGTAGAAGTCTTTGCTTCCTGTAATTTATTATGTTTTGTAGAGGCAGAAAACGTTGTGTATATGGAAAATAACATTTGCAATTAATGCAGCAGCATCGGTAGTCAGGAGCCGTATTTGGGGTACTCTAGTGGTGTGCTGTTTGGTAGCAGGTACAGTGAAAGGTATGCATGTTGTATGTGCAGAATCAAGGCACCCATGGTGTACTGTGCTACAACATGGGTCAGAGCAGCCAGAAACAGCAGTCATGGTGCATTTGGTTTTTAAATTAGCCTTTGTTCTTCCTACATTTCAAACCTTTTACTGTTAGCATCCTCTCCTTCTGTAATATCATTGCGCATGAAGTCCTCCCCTGTATGAGGAAACTGTCGTCTGATTTATTTAGTGACTTGGGAGTTTACCTTTGTGACATGTCTCCTGGATAAGTAGCTGCTGGTTGGTTGCCGATGCATTAGCGAGAAGGAGCCCTGTGTGGTTGGGGACCAGCCTGTAAGGTTCAGTCGCATCCTTGTGATGGTTTCTGTAACTGGAAGGAACTGTTTTCCATCCACAGTCAGCACACGTACGCTGATCAGTGTTCATGGGATTGTTTTGCTGACGGCCATCAGGAAGTTTTTGTCCATTTGCACCACTGCATCCTCAGCCCCTTCTAAAGCCAACAGAAAGAACTTTGTACAGGGAAGAGTGTCTTACACCCACAAATGCCTGTGAGTCTAGCGTCTAGAAGGTAAGAAGATTGGCAGGGGATGTTGTCCAGGGTCACTTAACAAGCTCAGGCTTGGGATACACGGGACACCGACTCAGGAAAACAGAACAGAACAGAACAAACAAACCCGTGACAGAAGTGCTTGAGGGATCCCCCGACCCATGGGCTGCTGAACACTACGCCATGATGGGCTACCTCCCTTGAATTACCGAAGTGATTTTCTTTCACAGAAAGGAATCTTATTTGTCATTCCATAGCAGTGCAGGCTATGAATAAAAAAAAAATCTTAGCACTAGCATGAGGCCAATTTAAAAAATGAATGTGAATTCCATGTCATTGCTATTTTTCATTCCTGTGGATAAACGTACTTGGCTTATCTAAACGAGGCAAACAGGTGCACCTTAACAGGGCTCACATTGCTACTCTGCAACTTCCTTTAAGGGGCACTTATCTAAAAGGTGACTGTTGGGTAACATGCGCAGTTGTCACACATGAGTCAAAAGTGCCTATAAATAATCAGATGTGGGCATGTTTTAGAACTGCAATTATGCAGTGCCTTGATTATTTCTCTCCCTCCCTCCTTCCCTCCCTCCCTCCCTCTCTTCCTTCCTTCCTTTCTTCCTCCCTTCCTTCCTTTCTTCCTCCCTCCCTTCCTTCCTTCCTTCCTTCCTTCCTTCCTTCCTTCCAAGACTGCGTCACTTTCACAGAGAGACCTGAAGGGTAGCTCCTCTGTTTACTTAACCATCCCTTCATTCCCTAGTGTGCTCTGTACTTGCAGGTCCAGTAAGAAACAATCCTGACTTCTGCTAATAAATCAATGGATGGGGACTCAGTTCCTGTCCTTCCACTTGTGAGAATGCTTCCCCACACTTGGTGGCTACTCGGAAGTGTACTAGTGAGCCCTCAGATTCTCTAAACAAAGAGAAGAGGATTTTAGATGCAATGCTATGCACCAGTACAACTGCTTTCTGGTTAGGAATAACAAGAGAAGTGAAGGGTTTGGAAACGGCGTGTGCATATACGTCCTTTGAATGCCTAGAAGAAAACCACAGAGTTACTGAACTATGCTCAGGGTACAAGGGAGACATCTGTGCAGAGCGATGGCACTGTCCATGACTGGGGCCTTCTTTTTGGAGTAATAGAGTTGTCTTCAGAGTACAGGGGGTTTGCTCAGCAATAGAGTTACGATAATAGAAAAACTGGAACATTCCAGTACAGACACTGGCTTGTCCTTCTGTATGACTGTACCCTCAGACATTATGGAATTGCAAATATCTGAAGATAATCTTCATGCTAAACCTCTTTATTTCAATCAACTCAAGTGTGCCTTCCTGTCCCTAAAGTGTGAACTAAGGGACTCAGAATTCTTTAATATTAGAGAAAGAAGGCAATTTTGTTATTTCCAGGTGATGAGGTTGAAACCCAGAAAGTTCAATTAGCCTAAAGTCAGCAGTCTCATCAGTGAAGTCCTCTGGTGAGGATTTCGGCACTAGATTTCTTACCAAGCACATAGTCTAAGTGGATCTCTGCAGTGACTCTTAGACCAGGCCGGCCTTAACCTCTGCTCTTCCTCAGCATCCTGCTCTGAACCTTACCTCGTGCTCTCGCCATGTTAATAGTCTCAGAACACAGCTTTCCCTGTGTCTTCGCATGCCTTGCTTTGATACTGACAGTGTCCTGACCAAGCCCCCTCCTGTGCCCTCCTTTGCTTTACTCCATGGTCTATTAACTCTCCGTTAGGAGCTTCGGTGCCCTACTACCCAGAGTGTGATTCACTGCACGTGATTGCACCGTTCTTCGCTCAGTGTTGTAGACAAGGTTTTCCAGTGACAGCCACGTTCCAAGCCAATTGGTTGTTCTTACTGGTGAACTTCCTTCCACTTCCCACGGAAGTTTGGTCTGCAGGTGGCTGAGACCAGCCTTGGTGCCACTTCCAAACGTTCTCCTAACTATCGACTGTTGATATCTGATTTATTCAGACTCTTGGACAATATGATCATCATCATATATGCTTTATGTGCTGTATGTCTATCTGAAATTAATTTCCAGTAGATGGTGTTCTGTTTGAAGGGAGAGGGTGAAGACCAAGCTTTCAAAAGGTCTTTCTGACCCCAGGTAAACTCGAAGTTACCTGTTCTTCAAGAATAATCTTCACCCCTGCTTCCCCCTCAACAATTAACCTAACAGGTTCGTCGTCATCATCACTGTCATAGGAATCCAGGCAACGTGTGCCTCCCTCCTCCCTGTGTGAGTCCCAAATGCTTTTTTCGAGGAGGAGATTTTGACAGCCTGAACAGAAGAGTGTTACTGGGGGCGGGAGGAAGGCAGGGGAGAGGTAGGAAGTGTTTCTTTTCCATGACATTTGAGCTGTGAGTTGTCAGGAAGGGAGGGCTCTGAGTGGGTTTTCATTCCATTCTTAGTGAGTCTCTGAGCAGAGCAAAGCACTGAGCTGATCCAGGCCTCCTGGAGAGCCTCTATCATACTTGAGGGCCCAGTGGTGAACCATGGTGTTTGGAATCTAACAGGGTTAAGTCTTTCACTTTGCATTTAAAAAAACAACTTCATTTACATTCATTTGTGTTATCATGTGCAATGCTGTGTGCCCATGCCATCATGTATGCATACAGGTTTGAGGACAGCTTTTAAGAGCTTGTTTTCTTCTCCACCACATCAGTTCCAGGGATGGAACTCAAGTTGTGAGGCCCGAAGGCAAGTACCTTTACTCACTGAACCATCTTGCCAGCCTTTTCACCCTGCAAGCCGAGGAAAATGTGAAGTTTAGTTAAGATAATACGTGGAAAGTACTTTGTAAAATGTAACCCAGCACACAGAACTCGGCTTTAAGGAGTGCTGTAATCCAGATCCTGTATTAAGTGCTACTTGGGCAATGGGGGTGGGGTCCGTGAGTGGCCCAAGCATTTAAAAAAGAAAACTATTCAGCAGGAAATCCTCTCTGTTCCATGTCAGATCAAATGTTTACACCCAAATTGGAAAAAAGAAAAGAGAAGAGAAGGAGGTGGCTGGTGGGAATCAGGTGAAGGAGAAGGGAGGAGGGAAGGAAAAGGAACTATTTTCATAAGGAAAATACATGTGTAGAAACTTTAGAATTGTTTGTTTTAGAACGGGTTTTCATGTAGCCCATGCTAGTTGCAAACTCATTATGTGTACGTAGCCAAGGACAGTCCTGTTTTCTGTGCGGCTACAATTACAGTCACACACCTCTGTGCCTGGTTTTGTTTTATTTTGTTTTGTTTTTCAGTGCTGAGCTAGAACCTAGAGCTTTAGGAATGGTCAGCAAGCGTTCTACCAGAAAAGCTACATTTATTCTTATAATAGTTATGGATGCTTTGCCCACATGTCTATTTACTTGTTTTTGTGCCTGGTGCCCTCAGAGGCCAGAAGGGGCATCATATCCCCATGGCTGGGAGTCGCCATGTGGGTGCTGGGAACCAAATCGGGGTCCTCTAGAAGGGCAGCCATTGCTTTTAACCACGGGGCCATCTCCCTAGTCCCTCCCTCTTCAACGGTACCCACCCACAAAGACAGCATCAGTGGGGAACAGGGACCATCAGGGCTCTGCTTCCTGTCACAGCTGGTACCAAAAGTCTGTCAGTAACAGAAAGTGAGCTTCGAATCAGGTAGGAACAGAGGGTCACCTGATTCAGCTGGAAACAGACCATGCTAATTTGATGGTTTTTAACTTGTACTGTTCTAGGGTGTAACCATTAGATTCAAGGTGATATAAAAGACTGTTTTAATGCCCTATCTCAGGCTTTGGGTTGTTTGTTTGTTTGCTTTTGACAAAAGGAAAAACTGTTTAAGTATAATGACTGGACCAGCAGCTCAGGAGTGGAATGCTTGCTTAGCCTGAGTTGGTTGGCCTACTGTTATCTGTGAACTGGTTCATCTTCTACTGTGGTAATTCCGTTCTTCCCTTTAGCTGTACTTTGGCTTTCTTTAACGCCAACGTCTAGAGTGTTGCCATTAGCACACAGGAATGAATTCTCTACTGACGTACGAGGAAAGACCTCAAACGCTCTAACTTAAAATCCTGCGAAGGTTTAAGAAAACGAGGCACTGGTCATCTCGGTTTGGATTTCATAGACAACATCCGTCTGAAATCCGTGTCATTCTGACACCACTCAGTTTTCTTCTGACAGTGGGCAAGAGCCAGTCCTGTGTGAAACTGCCGCCTGGGGGCGGGGAACAGGGACGTGGCAGCTTTTTAAAGGAGAAAAAGGGAAATCTCGGTCACCAGCTTCAAAGGGTGTTTATTTCTTGTTTAGATCAGCAAATCCCAGGCCTCTGTCTGTGCATGAGAACAGGCCCTCCCATTCCAGACTACCCTCAGACAGGGTCCTTCTCTGGAGCTACAGAGATTAGTGTACACTTCCTCCCGAGAAGTCAGAAGTAGACGCTGCAGCCACTGTTACTTAACTTTTTATGTAAGTAGCTTTCCACTGAGTTGCTAGCACATTTCCTGATGCTCTGAGACACGCCTGGGGTTTCTTATCCCAACGTAAGGATTAGCGGGAGCCTTTCAATCCCCTATTCTGGGGGGAAAACAGGAAAATATAGACTTGAGTGGAGTTTGTCTGGATCTGTAGGAAAAATGACTTATGGCGGCTCGGGCTGATAGTATCAAAGGAAAGGTGGCGGGTGGATATTTGGATGCCAAAGAAGAGACCATTTTTGCTGAGACCCCCTAGATCATTTCCTTATTTCTCTCCCACCAGAGTCTGAAGCAGCCAGGGTGCATTGTTCTGCTCTTTTGTCTCTGCTTGCAGCCCAAAGTGACACTGAGCTCCATGCCCATATCTCCATCAGCCTGGAGACCCTAGGGACAATTCCCAGTGAAAGCCAACACCTAGAACATGTCTTCTCTTCCTCCTTCAAGACCCCACTCCCCTGTCAGAGGTTTAGGGACTGACTGTAACTTAAGGTTCTGGAAACCATAGCAGGTCCTGTGGGCTCCGATTTGGAAATGACGTCACAGAGTCTGTAGAGTCGAGTTGAGCTCCAGTGCGAGCCGCTGGGATCTCATGGCTGCCCCACACGGTGCCAGCCGCTGGGATCTCATAGCTGCCCCACACGGTGCCAGCCTCTGGGATCTCATGGCTGCCCCACACGGTGCCAGCCGCTGGGATCTCATGGCTGCCCCACACGGTGCCAGCCTCTGGGATCTCTTGGCTGCCCCACACGGTGCCAGCTCTTGGCACACTGGCTGATCCACAGTGTTCCAGCAGATGCTCCTTGAACAATCACCCTTCCAGGCTGCAAGTTCAGACTCCCTGTCAAGTTAGAAAAAGACTCACAGAGCCCCATTATCAGCTTTGGTGGGCAGACACACATTCTCTGTGAATTGTTAACCAGCTCCGCAATCCTGGTGGTGTGGTGGGAGAGGCAAGCTCTATCAGTTTGTTTTGGGGACAGAAAGAGCTTGGTGGAATTGGTCTGGTGCCTTTGAGGTGCAGGTGTGAGGCTGACAGTGTAGGAGGTGCAGCCAGAGAAAATACGGGCAGAAGGAAGGCTGGACAGAAATCCCTGTCCTTGTGGGATCCAGCTTCCTACTCCTTTTGTGCTAGGGTCACAGGTAAAGAACCCAGGGTCCTTGGGCAGACCATAAAAGTTTGAGAAGTCAAATTTCTGGACACGGTATGCAATTCAATGACAGAATACATGTCCAACATATTTAATACTCAGAAGTGAAGGTGAAGGAAGAGGGAGAAAATAAGGAGGGAGAAGGAAAGAGAGAGGAAAGACAAGAAGAAGGAGGAGAAAAAGGAGAAAGAGAAGGAGAAGAAGGAGAAGGAGGAGAAGGAGAAGGAGGAGAGGAGAAGTAGTAGTAATAAATATAATAAATTATATTTTATTTAAACAGTTTAAATTTCCCAAATCTTGCATGGAAATAGTTTAAAAGAAAACAAGATTTACTTGCAGCAATGAAATAGCAAGCCATTGGACTCAATTGGGTTCACAAGGTGGTTCTTGGTCAACATGCACTTGTATCTGCGTTAGGTGCTGGGTAAGAGGTGAAGCAATAGAGCAAACCAGAGGCTTCATACTGCACCAAGACACAGGCAGGCATCGTCTTGGGTAAGAAATGTGAAGAATACTTGTGAAGAAAATGCCCTTTTCCCCCCTAAAGTGAAACTTAGCATCATAAACCCAGGGAGAAAATGATGCAGGCATAAGAAAGTTCCCGAGCCGGTAACTCTCCACAGTAATAACAACAAAAATAGGATGGTGTAAGTGTTTAGCGCAGATCTTTCCTTCCCCTTTCATCTAACGATTTCAAAGGTGTTGTTAGCAGCCTCTCCTGTGTTCATCCTCCGGGACTAAAGCTGACTCTTCCGTGCTTCTTTGAAAGAAAAAAAAAAAACTGGCACAATCATACCCACATGTCATGGACAGAAGGTTCTGGAGACAGCCCTTGTTCACACCACGTGAGAAGCATCCAGTGGTAAATTTAAGGGTCCAGGTAATTCATCCAGTAAAGGAAGGAACTCAGAAAAAAAAATCAAAACACTGCCCACGAATTGCAGACCCCTCAGGAGGAAGGTGTGTGTTTGTTTCCTGGAAGTGGGAAGCTATTTTTAATGCACCTTTGAAAACTAGGGATGGGGCACGCGGCCGGTCCATCTCTGAACTGTGGAATTAGCCTGGGTTAGTGACAGACATGCTACTGGGATAGGAAAGGTTAAAGTGAATGGGATAAGTGTGGAAAGAATAGGACAAAGAAGAAAACCTCCAGGTTCCTGCCTTGGAGGCGTTGTGAAGAGGGGCACACAGGAGAAGGTCTACAGGGATTCAAAGAGGTGCAGCATCCCAGCCGATTTGTACCCGGAAGTGACCACCTCCAATGTGACTCTGTTTAGACATGGTCTTTAAGGAGGTAACTATGATAAAATGAGGTCCTGGGGGTAGGAGCCTAACCTGGTAAAGATGGGAGTCCTTGGAAGAGAGAGAGAGAGAGAGAGAGAGAGAGAGAGAGAGAGAGAGAGAGAGAGACTAGAGATCTCTCTACACTCTTTCAACCAGAGAAGAAGCAGCCAGACCCAACCGACACCTTAATTTTGGACTTGGAACCTTCAGAACTATGAGAAAATTATTTTTTTTGTCATTGAAGCCACCCAAGTCTTGAGGCAGTGACTGAAGTGTGAGTGTGTGTGAAGGCAGCTAAAGCAAGCTAATACAGTGGGAGCGACAGTTAATTCACTTATTGATGAAGGCCCACGACGGACTGAAAGCAAGTCGTGACTTGTAGTTGACAGAGCTAGGACCTGACAGGGGTGGGGACAGAAACTGTGAGTCTCTGTGCTAGATAAACATGCAGATAGAACATATACACGCCACAGATAGTTTCTGTGGCTCTCGACACCCAGGGGCCTGCCCATTAATACGAGGCAACTCTTAACACACGTGTGAGGGTCTCCGTCCTGGAATCCATCGTTCTCACTGGGATCCCCTGCAAAGCTTAGATAAGCTCCCAGTCTGGACAACAACCACTCCCACCGGGCTTCCTGGGGAAAGGCACTCTGGGTGAGCAGATTCTGCAATCTCTACATGCGATTTTAGCCCACAGCCAGACCCAAAAGCTACTGTAGTAGAGGAGAGGCCCAGGGAGATTAAAAGAAGTAAATAGGACCCAGAGGCACGGCTCAGCATGTAAGTGTGCTGCGCTGAGCCTGAGGCCTGCACGGTGGAGAGAGAGAACTGACCCTACACGCCGTTCTTTTGACCTTCATGTATATAGCATGCATGCACATGACCTACTCTCTAAATTAATTAATTAAAACGATTTCTAGAAGAACAAAGACTGGATGGAAGAAATGGCTCAGTGGTTAGGAACACTGGCTGTCCTTCCAGAGCAGCCTAGTGCAATTCTTAGACCCACATCCCCATCTGGGACTCCAGTTCCAGCTTAGCCCACGCCCTCTCCTGGCCTCTGTAGGTACTAGGCACTCACATGGTACACAGAACAACCCACACATAAGTGATAAAAAATAATAAACATTTTAAAACAAATCATTAAATCGAAGAACACGGAGGAGAAAGGAATTTCCCAATGAGAAAGGAAACTGGTATTTTAGGGCTGGGCCAAGTCAGGTTTGTGCATTCTGCCAGCCTCCCCCACACTGGCTGAGCCATGAAAGTGGCATGAAAGATTCCTTGCCACTGTGCTGATTTGCCAGCTTAAGGAGGTACCAGGCTTTGTGCCCTTGACCCTCACCCCATCGTCTCTCCTTTGCTGATTCATTCTTTGGGGTGCTGTCTTAGTCCAGTTACACAACAAAAGATGACTTCTAAGGAAAGAAGTGTATTTTGGTTCATAATTCTGGAAGCCGAGAAACCTGTAAATGTCGTGACAGCAGTGGACGTCTTCAATTCATAACAGAAGGCAGAAGGGTGAGCAGGTTAGTGCAGAAGGGACATGCGCGCGCTCGCACACACACACACACACACACACACACACCACATAAATAATACGCACATGACACACACACACTACAAACACTACACACCACACCACACATAATACACACATACACACACCATACTACACACAATACACACACACCATGCATACACTATACACACACACATATCATACTACACACAATACACATACACCATGCATACAGTACACACACACATATCATACTACACACAACACACACACACAATGCATACAGTACACACACACACACACACACACACACACGGTGGCATCACTTTGTAGCATGTCAATCTCGCAGTGACCAATCCAGTCCCTTGAGAAAGGCATTGCTGTTTCACAGTGCCGGAGAGCAAACGCAGGCTCTTTGTGTTCTAGGTTAGCACTTACTATTGACCTACAACCCCAGACCACATGTTGGTTAGTTCCTCTGGATGATCAAGTCATCAAGGCCCCACCTTCCAACACCATTGCAACAATCAAATATCTGCAAGGGGCACACAGGACATTCACATCAGAGCAGCTGTGTGCGTCCACTTTCCCTTGGCCTGTGGTGCTCAGGCGTGAGGTGGGGAGCCAGCAGCAGTCTCTGGGAGCTTGAACCCTCTTGTCCCACTTGGGACTGGCTCCATCCAGCATGGGGGAAATGCCCAGCATTTCCAGCTTCCATCAGTCTCCTGGGTCATTTGGAGGCAAGTCAAATGTCAGAATCAGCTGGGACTTGTTCAAGTAGGTGGACTTTCTAGTATTGTTTTCTTTGGAAACCGTTATCACGTGTGTTCCAGCCAGAGCTCAACCCGGGCCTCATTCCTCATGTCCCATCCATCTTGTTTCTGCAACACGGTGTCTCACTGGCCAGGAGTTCACAGGGTAGGATTGTCTTCCTATACAGTGCGGACTCATGTCGGGGAAAGCCTACAGAGGATACTGGGTGATTAAACCAGGGCTAAATCCTGGAGAGGTTAAACTTGGAGTTAAGGAAACGGGGATGTTTTGCCAGGGGAAGAGAAGCATTGCAGTGGTGTTGAAAACCAGGGCTTAGGCAGTCTTGGCCCCAACCCTGCCTGCTTCCCTTAAATGATTGACAGGTCACATTGGTTCAGCATGTGGGTCTTCTAAGGAACAGCTTTCATAATTTTTATTCGATTTTTCCAGGGGATTCACAGTCCCGAGGTGGTTAGTTACCATCGCTGGAGAGGAAATTGCTTTCTGGTTTGATAAATTATATTAGCTTTGGAAGCAGTGTTTCTTGTGGTGGGGTCAGACTGGTATTAAAATTTCCTGTACAGAGGGTGGCACACACATCCCTAGGCCACATTCCTGACCTCTGGAGCTGACACCTCGGAGCCTGAATTTTTAAACAAGTTCTCCAGGTGGATGGGAGATTCCAATGCAGCCGTAGGCTCCAGATCTAAAACCCTGCAAACTCGAGGACTGAGAGGCAGCTCAGTTGATAGAGTACTTGCCTCGCAAGCAAAGAGAACACGAGTTCAAGTCCCAGAACCCACATGAGAAAGACAGATGTGGTGCACCCAGCTTCATAGCTAATTTGAGCCGTGAGGAGGTAGGGACTTGTGGACACCTGGGATGCCCTGGGCCAACCCAGCCTATTCTGAATTCCTGGCCAGGTCAGTGAGACACCCTGCTTTTTTAAAAAGAAGTAGACAAGACCCAAAAAATTACATCCTAGTCTGACCTCTGGCTTGAACACACACACACACACACACACACACACACACACACACACACACACACAGAGAGAGAGAGAGAGAGAGAGAGAGAGAGAGAGACTATGAATTTAGAACACATGTTAGTCACCAAAACATGGTGCTAAGGTCTATAAGGCCTAAAAAGACATTGCTATCAATCACCTAAATGCCACCAAACTGGGACTGATGCCACAGCAAGCTCATTCCTGAACCTTGCTCTGTGATCATCCCTTAAAGCTCTCCTTGGTATGTCACCATATGGCTGCAGAAGGGGCCTGGCTTGCATATTCTCTTCAAACCCTGGTAGTTCAGAATGGCTTCCCAGGATGGGAGCAGGGCAGCCCACCCGAGAGCCTCTAAGGTACTCAGAAATAGGATAACTAGAAGGAAACCCAAGAAAAAGCTGTAATGAGCACACCAGCCCACCTAATCTCCTCCTCCTCCTCCTCCTCCTCCTCCTCCTCCTCCTCCTCCTCCTCCTCCTCCTCCTCCTCCTCCTCCCTCTTTTTCTGCTACTTCTCCCCCTCCCCGTCCCCCTGAATGTGTCCCCTTCCTACCTGCTCTACCACTTGCTTGGCAGATGGTACCAAAATCCGTCACCACAGCTCATTTTTCTCAAACAGAATCTCACCGAGCAGGCCATTTGTAAAGGAAAGAGGTTTATTTCTTACAGTTCTTAGAGCTGAGAAATTTTAGATCAAAGGAAAGGTCAAAATCTAGCAAGAGCCTTTTTGCTGGTAGAGATGAGGCAGAGGCCTGAAGCGGCACAGGGTGTCTGATGCAAGACAGAAGAACTGTGCCAGAGAGCCGCTTTTATGACAAAGCCACTCCCTCCATTACCCATTAAGCCATTAATCCCTGAGTGAATTAATCGTCCATGAGAGCCTAGTCCTGGCCACTCAGTCCTCTCCTGAAGGTCTCACCTCTCAAGTGCCATTACCATAGCACACTGGGGATTAAGTCTCTAGCACATAAAATTTGGAAGACACACTCAAACCACGGCATCCACTGATGACACGTTTTGATTTCTGAATGTTTAAATATTTAATATTTAATATTTAAAACTTAAATAGTAAACTCTATGGGTTTGAATCTGTGGAAATACACTGAAATAAAGATTTGTTTTCTGGAAAAATAGAAAAAGAATCAAAAGAAACTGGCCAGGAGAATTGTTCAGAAAGTGTGCTCTGGAGTTGGACTATCTAGGGGCGTATGGGAGGGGTTATTTAAGCCCTCCAGATTTCCACTCATGTGTAACATAAAAACCAGCTTCAAAGGTACTTGTAAGACAGAAGAGTTTTCCAAGTCCAGATCCTCAGCAAACACTCCCTAAATGTAACCCAGAAACATGCATGCATGCACACACACACACACACACACACACACACACACACACACACACACACACTTACCTAGGTTAGATTTCTATGGTTTCTACATCTTCATTTTGTTCTTATAGCTAGAAAAATATCATAAAGCCACAGTCTTGTTTTGTACTTTTTTTAACTTCAGGAAGGAGCACAGAGAGAAATGATAGCAAAGTGGACGCCATCAATATTAGACGAGTGGTTTTATTTGGAGAAGTCACCTGTGGTCCTGGAATGTTTCAGTCAGAGGACAGACTGTAGAAAGAGTAACCACAAAGAGTTAGCAATCTTCTACCCACAGTAGCACTGCCCTAATGTTGCACATCTGGATATGGCCTCCTGGATGGAGAGGGAGAACTACAAGGCCTCTCCCTAAAGCAGCCCTCCCTGAAGCTCAAAGGCCCAGCATCAGGTTAAAGAAATGGAACGAACTCATTCCAGGGCTTCTTTAAATATTCAGATAAACCCATGTGCCCCTAACAGTTAAATTAAGCTTCTCTTAGAAAAAGTAAGTCAATTAGTTCAAAATGTGGGTTAGAGCTTCTGGGTATTTAAGAGGTTTTTTTTTTTTCTTCTTCTTCTTCTTTTTCCTTTTCCGTTTTTTTCCTTTTTAGTTCATTAGAAACACAGCCACAGGGCAGGTATATACTGACTCCTCCTCATATCCTGTGAGGATCCACCAAATACCTTGATATATCTGGATCTTCAAATGCTGGTCCTTAACCTCTCTCTGGGCTTGGAATGTATCATTGGCATCAAGCTCCTTTGCTTGATATCCTGTCTTCACTTTCATTATCGATAATCGCCACAAGGTGCCTAACAAGGCTGCTAAGAAAGCCTGTCTCCTTCCTCATGTAGCAATCCTTTGTGAACTTTTGTCCATAAAGGCAGGTCTCTGAGACATTGTGAACTATCATTGTGGAACACACTTTGAACGTGAACTGCAGAAGTCATTAGTCCTCATGGCCTAGACACAAAATAAACCATGCAGAAACAAACCAAGATTTGCTCAAGAATCTGGCCTTCTGGCAGTGGTTTCTTGGCCATCATCCCTGAACATTGCCCTGACTTGTGAAGTGGTCACCTAAGTGCTTTCTTTAGAGACTGTCCTACTTGGTGATGGCAAAAAACAATTGTATCAACATCTGGAGACAAAGTATCGTCTTTCGTTTTTGTTGTTCACTTTGTTTTGATCTCACTAGTTCAATAAACTGTTTGAATATAGCAAATAGCTTTAGAAATATTTTATATACTAAAACCATTGTAAACAAATCTATCACTCAGAAACACTTATTACAAGGACATTAACAAACATTATTTCTTCTTCACTTTAGTTAGCATTGTGATGAAATGGAAATATATATTAT
The DNA here is from genome assembly GCF_021556685.1 of Rattus norvegicus. Lineage (NCBI taxonomy): Eukaryota > Metazoa > Chordata > Mammalia > Rodentia > Muridae > Rattus > Rattus norvegicus. The sequence goes on along the minus strand of NC_141551.1, from coordinate 6,452,522 downwards.
GTAATAAATATATGTAATATATGTATATATAATAGCAGTACTGATGGGTGCTTCCGTGGAATGTTTAAAGACGCATGGCTAGAACATAAGGAAATGACTCTTCTTGCTAATTAGGCTTGACTGTCTTCACATTTGAATTCTTTATTGGCCAAGTGACATTTTGTCAGGGTATTGTAACTCAGGGAGACAGCGTGTTTTCCAATTCTGCAAATCCATGAATTGCTTATGGAAAAACGCATTCCTCTTGAGTGTTACTCATTTTAAAAAGGCCCAGGAAACCAGTAAGTAACTCTTAGCTGGAAAGGTCTAGAATTGCTGGTAGCAATCAGAATCTAAACATTCTACTCCTGTCCATCACTGTTAAGTTTACTGTGACCTGTTTTTCTGGCATAGCATCAAAACCAAAACTATGCAATGCTCCTCCTTGCCCCCAAAGATGCACACAGAAAAGCCAAGAACTTGAGTAGAACTTTTTGCAGGTTAGTCTGGTTGAGTTGGGTGAGCATTTCTTTTGTCTCCAGATGTTTCATTCTTAGTTCTTCCTAAACACCAATGGGGCTTTACTTCCAATACATTAGGAAAATAGAACCACTGTGTGACAAAGGTCATCAGACCTTGTCTTTGACCATTTCTGCAATACTCAAAGCCCAGGGCCTCACCCTCACAGCATGTCTTGCCAAAATCCCCAAGTCACATGCAGTGCAGAAACTTGAGTGTCAGGGAATCACTTCCTTAAGAGTGAGAGTGGGGTGTGTGTGTGTGTGTGTGTGTGTGTGTGTGTGTGTGTGCCTATGTCTATGTCTGTGTTAATTCTTTGATTTCTTAGTGACTGTCTATGGTAAAGAAGTTTGCTCATGGGCTATGGGCTATGGAGCCAGCTTACCTATCGTGGAGAGGTGTGGAAGACCTGGGCCATGTGTTTTAACTTGTTAACACTTATTTTAAGTGTTTGTTCAATGCTGGAAGCCAGATTGAGGGCCAATTGCCTGCTACACTAGTGTTCTTTCACTAACTGCATACCACAGCCTACAGCATAACCTTTTAAACACATTGACCTTGGTTTTCTCAAAATATGGGAAATATTGGAGTTTTAACAGCTAAGAGCTAATGGTCCAGCCGAGTGTGGTTCAGTACATCTGTCACTCCAGCACTTGAGAGGAGGCTGAGGCAGGGAGATCTTGAGTTTGGGACCAACCTGAGCTACATCATGAAGTGTTTGTCTCTAAAAATCACAATCAAGTCAAACAAAAAACAAAAATCAGATCCAATGGTTAAATGTTTTCTAATGTTTCGGATACCATGTTAAATGCTTAAAAATAGCAACTTATTTAATTTCAAAATAAACAATGTCCCAGAACATAGAATAAAGAAAAGATTGAGACTTTTATACAGAGTCACTTGATATAACCCAGACAACCAGGGTTCGGAAGGGAAGCCCTAAGCAGCCCTGTTCCACAGCATACAGATACAGTCAGCTACACACAAGTATTTGTGCATTCATTGAATATTTTCTACATGCCAGCCACCTTGCTAAAATATTTGGGGGAAATCAATGGGGTTACAGTCATGGACATCCTTTCAGAGTTTTTTTCTCTTCCACTTTAAGAGTTCAAATTTCATTTGAGTTCAGAAAACGTTACTCGAGATGATCCTGTATTGAACACAACAAAATAAATAGTGAAATTGGAAGGAAAAAAAAGACCTCAAAATAGCTTCGATTTGAATTCATATTTAGCCTCAAAAGCACTTTATGAATCTTTAAGTAATCAAACCAGGAGAGAGCATGGTTTTCCCTTTTTTGATTTGTTTCTTTAAAGTGATTAACTAAATGCTTTTTCTGGCCTCTGCCCAAGAGCCTACAAAATCCTGTGGGCTTACCAATGCAAATCCTCTCCAACTCACCTCTCATAGTAGTACACAGACACCACCATCCCCTAGGTCTGCCTTTAGGGTGTTCACAGTAACTCATTAACCCCAGTGGGTGGGGAGGAAGTGGTCCCTTCCTCTATTGCAGCAATAACTGTCTACAAAGTGTTCCACTAGAGAAAAAAAAATGACGATAGTCACATCCATCCCAAACAGTCGAGAGCTCTCTTTAACTTCCAGGGACCGGTGTTGTCTAATCAGTATTTTGTCTGGCTTATGAATGGCAGAATATCGTTCATGTTCTTTTAGGTTTTTTTTCAAGTTATAAATTCCTGATAAGTTTGGGATTTAACTAATTACAAGCCCTGTTTGCTTGTTTGTTCATTTATTGATAATAAATGTTTAGAAAGCTGGACCCGCCCTGGGCAGCCTTCTGAGACATTTAAGTGTATTGGGTTGGTAGAGAAAGCAAGGCAGTCCTGTACAAAGTTCTTAACAGATGAGCCCCAGAAAACTGGTAGTGTTGTCTGAAGGTTTTGATGGCTTTCAAAGAGGTTGCCTAGTGGTTTTCTTTAAAGGGTATCCTAATTGATATTGGCAACAAAACTGTGACAATCTGAATAGGAATTCAGGGCATATAAAGCAGGGATGTGGGTGTGTAGGATTTCCTCCTCAAACAACGGTAGTCTCTACTTTCTGAGATGGGGAAACACAGAGACCTAGGTGGTACTTTCTAATGATGTTGACAGAGCATCTTGTGGAAGTTGCAAACCTCTCCAGGTGGCTCGCATGGCTTGTGATGAAAACTCTGACAGTCCGATGGTTACAGCAAAAGTTCCACATTGAGCTGGTTTGTTTTTGTAATAAAGAAGCCACAGCTCTTGCACAGTTGTGAGTGGGGAGCTGAGTAAATTTCAGGATGTGAAGTCAAGTGGGGGACTTAGAAACCAGATAGACTGACAAGTAATATTGCATCAACAAATAAAAGAGCATTTTTAGCAATCATTTTTTTTTCGATTTCAAACTGAGTATATTGAACCATGGGGTGTTTTTAAGAGATGATTTAATGATCGTAGAACTGAACTCTTTTCTGAGTTCAACTGTAATTTTATGCTATTGGTTTTTTAAAAATTAAGCAACCTTTCCCTGTTTCTTTCTCTCATTTAGTGGGAGCAGTGGGGAAAGGATGCATATTTAATATTTCTCGTTGTGTTTGCTTTGTTTTGTTTCTGGCGGTTCTGCTCAGTTGGTTAGTAACCTGAAGAAGTCTTTTTCAATGTATGATGAAGTAGTCTTTTAAGTATACATTTTTGGTAGCTGGTCAGAAGCTGGTGCAAGAACAACAATTCTGGAAACATCAGGTCAAAGCATACTTTTCAAGGTGTTTCTTTCGTCCCTAGTTTAAATTCGGGTCCAGCCGGTTATTCGGAAAATTGTCAAGGCAGCTCCTGAAACTGCTGTTTCTCCAAGTCCGTTAAAAAGCGATTCAAGCCTGGGTGGCATTTCCCCCTCCCCACCTCTGCTATCCCCCACCCCAATCGCCTGGCTTTTGCCAGTAGGGACTTGCCCTGGGGGGTATTTTGTCCTGGGAACACAAAACTATTTTCTTTTCTGGAAATACGTTGACGTCAACTGGAAGCTGTTTTTGGTTGCTTTGTTTCCCGGAGCGTCCAACCCAGCACACTGCCTCCGGCAAACTGCAAGCAATTGGAAGCAGCTCCCCTAGAGGGGAGGGGAGCCGGTGTCTGCGTGGGAGCGAGTTGGGGGAGTGTTGTACTCGCTATGCTGCAAAAGTGGGGAGAACTGGAGAGCGACTCTCTCCTGGACCCAAGCGTGGAACTTGACCCTCTAGTCGAAGTCCGGGACACAGCTTGGAGCCAGGGCACACCCCGGGTTCATAGCGCTTCTAGAAGTCAAGGTTACTGGTAGTTAAGTGACTTGCCAGAGCCCAACAGAGTTCTCAGCACTGCAGCGATTCTCCAAAATCTGGCACCATCACGGGACGAAATTCAGGCACTCCGGAAGTGGCACTGTGGGCTGAGCTTTGAGCCATGTGTGTCCACTTAGCTGCCCACTGCTCCAAGCTCCGAGAATCTAGAATATTTCTTTACATATATCCAGGGCTGAGACGGAGAACAAAATGCTTTGACAAATCTGACAGTCTCCCTAGTAGCACCTAGGGAAGAATTCTCCAGAAGTATAAACCTCCAAGATCCTCGTCTGCTCGGACAGTTGTAATAAGAGGGCGCATGTGGGCGTGTGTGTGTGTGTGTGTGTGTGTGTGTGTGTGTGTGTGTGTGTGTGTAGTTTCCCAAAGGAGCTGGAGGGAACCTGTGAGACTGGGACTTGTTACAACTTGTTTTACACCTGGCATGTCTTCCTGACGCTGTGGTGTCCAGGGCTGAGGAAGCTCTTGGAGAGCGACGAAAGATGGCCACAGAAAAGCCACTTAGCCGGCCACTTGGCCCAGACTTAGCCTTTCTTTTTTCTTATTTAACATTCCTTGTAAATTACAATTTGATGGATGGTTTCTATTGTGGCACAAAATGATAAACGCCCTGGGAGGGGACGGGGAGAAGGACAGGCGACAGGGAAGGAGGGAACAAATAGTTGAGGCAGGACTCCCCACAGCTGAATTGAGACATAGAGGCAAATTCCAATGACGCACGCGGGGACCTAGCGAGGTTGCCTCCCGGGAGGCATGGCCCGGCACTTGGACGCACTGCTGCGATCTGGCTTCATCGGTTCTTAATGGCCTTGGGTCTCAGGCCTGGCTGGCAAGCCAGTGGACACTCGCTGGAGAAAGTTAGGATGACCGCCCCGGTTACTGCCACCAACAAATAGAATAGTAAAGTCTTGGTGTCGCGCTAGGGCGCTACCCCCAGGGCCGGGAGTGGGGCTGGTGATGACGCGAGGACGTGCCCAGAGCCTGGGCGCGCCAGGGGCGGAAGTTGGCTGGAAGTGGGACAGTACCTCCTATGGGAAAGCGGGACCCGGCGAGCTCTCTGGCAGTCTTTCCAGTTTCCGAGGTGCTCGCCCCCACGCGCCGGAGGCAGCACAGCCCGGAGGGCGAAAGCAAGGCAGTTGGCAAAACGAGAGCGCGCTAGAGATCCTAATTGCTAGAATTGTGGCGAGAGCGGGGGCGATCCAAACCCAAGTTCACTTTTTCCACCCGCCCGCTCTCGCTTATCCTTTAGGGATCCGCACTGCTTTAGCGCCAACCTGGACACTCCTCGCCCCGGAGTGTTGTGTTATTTTGCTCTAGGGCAGGGAGGAGCGGTCCAAGTGGGTGGCAAGTGGGTCCCTGGGGTCCCGGAAAACTGCTCTTCCCACATCTCCCCTCCCACCAACCCCTCCCAGTCTTTCTTTCTTGCACTTTCGCGGGGCTGGCTAGACCGGCGCGGGCTTGCCCCAGACCTTTGGGGAGCGCCCCAGGTCTTTAATGACAGCTTAAAAGTGGCAGTTGGAAAAGTCTAAACAGATGAGGCTGACGTGGGGCGTGTTTTGCTCCTTAGCAAGAGTCGGGATGGGAGCTGAGAGCCGCGCTGCTGGCCCCAGGCCCCCGCTCCTCGCCGCCAGCAAGTAGGTGGGGGAGCCGCTGCTGCCGCCAGCCCCATCCCGCTCCCAAGCCTCGCCCGCTGCGCCCTGGCCGCGGGCGCACAGAGGGTGCAGGGCCTCCCCGAGCCTCCTCCACCCAGCTCATTAACCTGCCTGCTCCGGGCGGTCCCGGACACCGGCTCCTCGCAGCAGCACCCGCGGCTGGCTCACTGCAGCAGCCTCCCGGATCCCCCGGCTTCGGGGGGCAATGAGGGGGCGGTGGAAGGGGCACTGCTCCTCCGGCATTACCTAGTGAAGCGACACCGCCCCGCCCTCCCGCCGACCCTCCCTCGCGCCCGCCCGGGCCCGCGGGCCCGCTCCGCCAGAGGGTAAGTTGGGAGTGTTTCGCCCCCCACCGACAGCTCTCCCTCCCCTCCCTACTTTTTCCCCAAAGTTTTCCTAGAAGTGGGGATCGGGCTAAAGAAGGAAGAAGGTCCGGCTGGCCTCCCTCTTTTACCGGCTCCTGGCCACAATTATCCCCCGCTTCCCCTCCCTGGCATCCCCTCGCCCCTCCCGTGAGGCGCTCCGGAATGACAATTGGAGCGCGGCTCCTTTAAGAGCCCGGCTTTGCCTCCCGGTAGCTGAAGGTCATTAAACACAAAAGCTCTCAGCGCTGCGGTCCAATATAGCGCATGCGCCCTGCCCGAGGACTGGCAGGGAGACGGCAATATGGCGAGAATGCCTGGCAGCGGGGACTGTAACACCAGCGCGGGCGGCAGCGCCGCCGCTGGGGCCGAGAACAATGGGGAGCGGGGCGAGGGCGAGCGCGGGGCCGGGGGCCGCGGTCGCCGCTACGGCCGCCCGCATTACTGCAGCGCGGGCGAGGAGGAGGAGGAAGAGGAGGAGGAGGACGAGATCCAGGAGGTGCAGATAACGGGGGACGAGGAGGAGGACGGAGGTGGGGGGCTGGAGGAGGACGAGGAGGAGGAGGAAGAGGAGGAGATGGGGATGGACTGGGAAGAGCCCCTGGAGCCAGAGGACTCGGCCGGGGAGGAGCTGGAGCCCGAGCCGGTCCATATGATCCATATGGACCAGAGCGCCGCGCTGGAGCCCGAGGCGCCGCCACGACTGCTGGCGCCCCGGGCCCGCGCGGGGCCGCCCGGGGACAGCGCGGAGCTGGACCCCGACGTGCTGCAGCGCCCCGAGCGGGCCCGGCTGAGCGAGAACACCCGGCTGGCCACCCGCTACGCCGTGCGCATCTTCCGGGAGTACCTGAGCGAAAAGGCTCAGAGCCCAGACTTCGAGACCATGGACAAGGGGGCGCTGTGCCGCGTGCTGCGCTCCTTCTATGCCGAGGCCCGTTCTAAGAGCGGCCAGCTCTACAGCAAGTCCTCGCTCATCAGCATCCGCAGCTCCCTCAACCGCTACCTCAACGAGCCCCCTTACTGTCGCACGCTCGACCTCACCAAGGACCCCGAGCTGCGCAGCGCCAACCTGACGCTGGCCGCAGTCATCCGCAAGCTCGAGGAGCAGGGCGCGGGGCCCGTGGTGCAGAAGCAAGCCATCACGCGCGCCGACCTGCGCAAGCTCTACACCTCCAGCGTCTTCAGCACCAACACGCCCTTTGGACTGCTCAACAAGGTCTGGTTCGAGACGTGCATGTACTTTTGCACGCGAGGCCGCGAGAACCAGCGCGAGCTGGAGGAGGACTCCTTCGGGCTGGCCATGGACGAGGACGGTCGCAAGTTCGTCTACTTCAAGTCGCTCGGGCCTTACCACAAGTCGCGTTCCTCGTCCTGGAGTAAGAAGCGAGCGGAGAGCAGCGACGAAGAGAACTTGCCTCGCATGTACGAGACAGGCACTGAGTTCTGTCCCTACGCCAGCTTTGTCAAGTACCTGTCTAAGCGCAATCCCCTCTGTAAGGCGTTCTTCCAGCGGCCCCGGGACCACTGCAGCGAGGGCGATGTGACATGGTACGAGAACAAAGCCATAGGCAAGAACTTGCTGGGCACCAGGATGCAGATGCTCTCCAAGGCAGCCAAGCTGTCCAAGACCTACACTAACCACTGCATCGGCGCGGTGTCCATCGCCACGCTCAACAGCATCGCGGGCATCGGGACCAAGCTAGGCTCCCCAGCCCCGCAGGGCTGCTACACCGACTCTCTGAACGGGTCAGCTCGTCACCACTCCCACCATGCCCCCACCCATCCTTCCCACCACCACCGCCCCCAGCCGTCCTCGCTGGGTAGCACTTATATCCTCCCCAAAGACAGCCAGGTCGGGCCCGACGTGAAGTCCGAGGCTGCGCCCAAGCGCGCGCTGTACGAGTCAGTGTTCGGGTCCGGGGAAATCTGCGGCCCTTCTTCCCCCAAAAGACTTTGTATCCGTCCCTCCTCGGAACCTGTGGATGCGGTGGTAGTGGTTTCCGTGAAACACGACCCCCTGCCTCTTCTTCCAGAAGTCAATGGGCACCGAAGCACCAATTCTCCCACCATAGTTTCACCTGCTATTGTTTCCCCCACCCAGGTAACCAAAACGACGTCTATGCATGAAATATTTGTCTGGTACCAGTTCGAGACTAACTTTTGCGCTCCTGTAGATCAGGATTGGGGGTAGGATTTTTTAAAAGTAGTTGTTACACTGCACGGTGATTTGATACTGTCCCTAGAAATACGTTTCCTCTTCATGCTTTGGGGGACAGGGACTTTACACCTAACCTTTAAAAGATGCCAAGGATCCCTAGCTTCCAAGTCGCTGCAGCCAAGTAAAGCTAGAAACCTCGAAGTTCTCAGAACAAAAGGTTTAAGCTCGCTCTTGGAATGTCTCCCTGGATGCCTGAGTTTTATAAGGCAAGGACTGCCAGGGCGCTGAATAGAGGTAGTTACCTAAAACACTAGAATGAAGTTACTTTTCAAATGCTCCATTACATACTCGCCATAACTTCTGAAGATACGAAAAACGCTTCTGAATTATTAAAAAAAGAAAACATGCCAGTGCCACTTCCTGTAGATTGCTTCTTTTTTTTTTTTTAAGAAAAGGGGCGGAGACTGCAGCGGCCTGCTGTAGAGTACCAATTTATTCTAACATGCAGCCCCGTCGTAATTCGACCTTTGGGGTATCATTCCTATTAGTGTTAACATTATTCAGATTGGAAAGTGATGTCTGAGCTAGGGACAGGATACACAGGAGTGTCCCTGGGCTCTAGTCCGGTTGAAACTTGCTATCTTGGGCCCAAACAAGGAAGAGGAGGGAGGCATTACCCCCAAAGTAGGTCTAGAGCCAGACGAGTAAAATGTGGGCAGTCAGCTCACCGGTCCTGGCTTAGATATTGTCACTCAATCGGTGACAGTACTGACTACACAGAGACTGGGCCTGAGTGTTAGAAACTTTCCCTTGTTCCTGTCCCCAAGGAACCTGTTCATCAGCACTGTCAAGGTTATCCTGCTGTCCTGGATGCTTCTCCAGAGGGAGCCAGAGGAGGTCTCTTGTGCCCCCATTCTGGTGGCAGGCGCCTCGGGGAGTGTATTACTACCTTGACCTCCCCTACTATCAGTAGAAATAGAAGTTCTGTCCCAAGTCTGGAACTCATCACTACCTCTGTGCTTTTTCTCCAAAGTGGAAATTCCAGTTCTGACCGCTTACCAGCTAATGGGCATGCCTCAAGGCTGCCAGGAAGGCTGGAAATGACAGTCTAAGCAGCACTGGCCTCTAAGCCACGGCCTGTGGGCTGTGTCCCTGTGTCCTGTGCTGCCCTCTGTGTGGTTCATTCTATCAGGGGTAGTTTAAAAGTGTTTTAAGGGTAGAGAAGCAAGTTGGGGGTTTGCTTTTTTTTGGAAAGCAAAACAGAAATGTTCACATTCTTCTAATAAATACCCTCAAAGTGCCCTGAGTTAGAGTGGGACCTGATTATAAAGCCGGAGGAGGAATATATAATTTCTCCTCCCTCCTCCTCCTCCTCCTCTTCCATCTCTTCCTCCTCCTCCTCCTCCTCCTCCTCCTCCTCCTCTTCCTCCTCCTCCTCTTCTTCCTCCTCCTCCTCTTCTGGCTTTTGTTTTCCAAGAGTGCCCTCCTTCCCTGGGTTTCACTTATTCTTGTGGGCTAAATCAGGCTATACAACTTCATGCTGACACTTATTATTCTCAAGTCCTTGTCAGGCAACTCCCAAGTTAAATGTAGACCTAAGTGTATTTTGCATAAATGATTATTAACTGTGGTTGTCCAACAAGGTTTTAGCTGTAAAGCTCTTTTAGTTAAAACTCCGGGGGGCTGGGGATTTAGCTCAGTGGTAGAGCGCTTACCTAGGAAGCGCAAGGCCCTGGGTTCGGTCCCCAGCTCCAAAAAAAAAAAAAAAAAAAAAAAAAACTCCGAAGAACAGGGGTTCTGTTTGCACTTTGGGGAGGGGGGGGTCTCTACAGATCATGTCCAGGGCTCTGTGAACATCAGACAGGTGTTGTATTGTTGAACTCCATCCCAGCCCTATTTGCGTGTATTTAATGGTCACATTTTCAGTTAGAATCGAGTAGGAAGCATTTCTTTTTAAAGAAACTAGCAGTAAGAGAACTTTAAACTGCTGGCTTCATCAGCACTCACTGGAGAGGAATCAGCATGAACCGGATGTTGGCTTTAGGGAGAAGGATGGTACTGAACTTTTACCTTTGGCGTGTATTAAAATCCCTATCTTTGTAGATTAATGACTGGTGAGGTTAGTGGTCAGTTGAGATGTAAAGTATCTGTTCTCCTCACTCTTCTCAGTCCTCTGGAGAGGCCTGGTGGACTATGAGCTCCAGCCATATTTTTCTTAATTATAAACATGGCACCTTAACCTTAATATTGCCACTGGTGGCCATGCTGGTACAGACTTCCTAAGGTCAGGCACTGGTGCTGATGTCTCCTCTAACATCGTGAGTTCCCCAGGAGATGAAGAGTTGCTAACGGAGACTAAACTCACAGTATAGTCCCTTCTTATGCTCGAGAGACACATGCCCAAGACCATCCCTCACACATAGCATTGAACCGCGGATATCTCCTGTTCCCTCCTCCCAACATACGCACCTGTCATTAAGTTTGACTTATATATCAGGCACAATAAGAGATGGGCAATAGCATCCTTTGATAAAAATAGAACGAGTGCAATGTCCTACAAGGAAACTTATCTAATGCTTATGACTTGTTTATTTCTGGAATTTTCCATTTAATATTTTAGACCATAGTTGACCACGACGGAAAGGAGAACTATGGGTAAAGGATAAATAATCTCTTTCTGTTCTTCTCTTTTTAAATTCCTGAGGGTGTTAACAAGTGTCTACCTATGGGAATGGTAGAAATGAATACACTCAAGAATAAATAGGAGTATGGAATTTAGGAGTTTTCCTCCAGTGCATCTGCCTTTGGGAGGGGTGATGGTAGTTCTAACTGACCAACTCTAATTATCTTCAGTGATGTTAGCAGTCAGAAGTGCTTTATGTTCCTTTCTCCCCTACAGAATTGTCAGGAAGATCAAAGTTCTGGTAGCAATTGCATATTCCATTGTATCTTGTTGTTTGTTTATGAGTTTACTTCAGTTCTGGGGGCTGAACCCAGTACTTTGCATATGTTAAAGACTTAACATGCTATATGCTCTATTTTAAAAGTCGGACACCATCAAGTATGGTGGGACACATTGTGAGCCCATTGTGGAAAGGTTGAGGCCAGAAGGTTTTGTATTTGAGGCTAGCCTGGACTCTAGAGTGCAACCCTACCTCAAAAGTAAAGTTTAAAAAATATTAAATAGGGAAAAATAGGCCTAGTACTATATCCTACCTACATTTTTATAACTATTCTCTTTGCACGAAAATACAGCATTTCACCCACCTAGGTAGATGGTAGAAGTTTGTAGTTTGCTGTCTTGGGATTGAAAATAGTCTCCAGTATGCTCAACTGTATCTCAGCCCTGTAATCAAATTCTTTGTCACTCAAAGGTATTCATAAATTTACATTCTAGTTGCCCTACTTTTTTGTTAATGTTTTTACAGATGATTTATCCCCCTCGGTGAGGAATAAAAATGAGTAAGTTAGTTCACTGTAAAGCATACTTGAGGCTGAAGATGTAGCCCAGTGATTTAGCTTAGACTATGTGTACACAAAGTTAGAGGCAACACCTCCCTCCTACACCCTATCAACTTCAGGAGCACTTGCAGACTTGTGACCAAGATGTCTGGTTACACTTATTGGCCCTAGCCATGATTCATTCTGGAGATACTTTTAAGGAATTCTGGAAAGTAGGAAGTCTAGCAGCATAATGGTTCAGGTGGAGTAAGTGCCCTCTTTCTGTGAGACCTGCCTCACTGTTGTTCTTGAGGTTGGTCCTTACAGTATACAAGCTAGACTCAGGAACAGCCACCTAGACACGAGCTCCACCAGGAGCAGCTGTGACAGCACGCAGCTCTTTAATTTACCTTCTGGAAGAAGCTAGACGTGAACATCCCTGTTGCTTTTAGGGGGTTGCAGTGGTGTTAGAGGATGTTGTGCCGTGTAGCCCAAACTGGCCTAGAACTGCAGGTCCTGCAGCCTTTGCCTCCTAGTGCTGTGATTATAGGTGTGCCCTACAGTGCCCGGCCCTGGAGGCCAGGTTCACGTCCACATGCCATGGGGCGGAAGAAGCTGCCGTGTGCTCCATACGTGTTTGTTGGAAGGAAGTGAGCTTTAAATGCAGTACTGAAATCATCTCTGAGGTCGGATTATGGTCTCTGCGGAAGATCAGGTGGGAGAATGTGTGCGGTGTTAGGGGCATCAGAAGAAACAGGACTCTGAGATGGTTACTTGGGAACGTGAAGCCTATCTTCCTTGTTAAAGATGGGTGCTTTCCTGTTTTCTTAGTTTTGGTTTTGGCTACATTCCTCTTCCGACAGGAAGATGTTTGCTCTTTTAGGGAAACGTCTCCACGTCTTGTGCGTATGTTTTCAGTTTATCATTCGCACTCAGGAAGTAGTAGCCGCACGCTGACTAACTCAGCCTTGTGCCAGGAATTAATAAATTGATCAATTTTCTACTTGGCAAGTAATCTCGCTGGCAAGATTTCAGCCTCATTTCATGTTAAAATCAGATCAAAATAAGAAAGTTAAAAGCTGTTTTCTGGAGGGGGGAGGGGGGAGCTATAAGGGCCTGATGTAGCTCAGGCTAGCCCTCTACTCCTAAGCCTCTTTTTTTCTATCTCCTGGGTGTTATGGCTACAGGTATTAGCCATTGTACCTGACTGATACTCTCAATGTTTTGAGGCTGCTGTCGGAGGAAAGTGATCTGGGTTTGTATTTTCCTTTATGGAGTCTTACATGTTACTATCAGTACTAAGGGATACATTATTATTGTTGTTGTTGTTGTTGTTACTATCAGTACTAAGGGATACATTATTATTGTTGGTGGTGGTGGTGGTGGTGGTGGTGGTGGTGGTGGTGGTGGTGGTGGTGGTTCTCATTACTTTGGTGAAGTAGGGTCTCGCTGTGTTACATAAAGAGTATTCTTGAACTGCTGATCCTCCCGAGTTGGAATTACACCACTACAGCAGGTTTACGCGGTGCTAGGGATGGAATCCAAGGCTCCATGCACTTGCACCCTCCTGAGCTATGCCTCTGGCCTGAGAAACTCCTTTTCGGAACTCCCACTTAGACTGGAGATGACTTGGGGTTCTTGAGGCAGCCTTGGCCAGTGAGAAAGCCCACTCCAGCTCGGAAGTTCTTGGGCTATCTTTTTGGTGCCTTTTCAAAAGCACCAGTGTTGAAGTGGCTGGGTAACTGTCCGCCCCACAGGTTCTAGGAGCAAGCACGTAAACTAGCATTCTGGCTCTGAGCCAGACCTGTAGCTGGAAGCTGTGTGACCTCTCTCCATTCATGGTTCACTGGATAGGTAATGGTTAAAAGACTCCTTGAGAGTACGTTCTATGTAAGGGATGGTGTAATTGACTTTACTATTTCAGAAGGAATGTAGGAATATTGATCTTAATAAATTAAAGTGAAAAACAAACAAAAAAACCCCCCAAAAACGCAATTTTAGAACTTGAAACTTAGAAGGGGCCCACCACCATATGTGCGTGCGTGCGTGCGTGCGTGCGTGCGTGCGTGCGTGCGAGAGAGAGAGAGAGAGAGACAGAGACAGAGACAGAGACAGTGTGTGTGTGTGTGTGTGTGTGTGTGTGTGTGTGAGGGTGTGTGTAATTATGTGTGTCAGTTTCTGTCAGTGTTTGTGTGTATGTGTCAGGGTGTGTCTGCACGTGTATATGTCAATGCGTGTGTGTGTGTGTGTGAATGTGTGTGTCTGTGTGTCAGTGTCTGTGCATGCATGTATATATGTACATTTATGTGTGTGAATGTGTGAGTGTATGTGTATATATGTATATATGTGTATATGTATGTGTGTGTATATGTGCATGTGAGTATATGAGTGTGTTTGTGTGTCTAGGACAAAGGTTGACTTTGTCTTCTTTTTTTGCTTTCCGCCTTAATTTTGAAGTCGGGTCTCTCACTGAAGCTGGAGTCACTGATTTGTCTAGCTGGCCGGCCAGTGACAGCAGAGATCCTCTTGTGCTGATGTTGTAGACACACCTGTCCCTGGCCTGGCTTTTCCATGGCTCTGTGCTCAGAGCCTCTCGCTCATGGCAGACACTTCAGCGAGCCATCCCTGCAGCCTGAGGTGGCCCAGTTTTATGTAACACTTTTATGTTCCATGATGCTGAATTCAGTTCAGCCCTAATTGAGTGTCTTGCTGTGTGCTACAAAGAGAACAGGGTCTAGACCCTCCCCTCTGTATGGAGTTGCAGGAGGTGGGGAGTCAAGGCAGCTCTCTGTGTAGTCACAATCACAGTGGGAACAGACAGACTCTTCCAGCCTGACCTCTGGAACATCTTTTGGTTTTTCGTGCTTATAGCTCTCTCTTAGCTTCCTCTTTCCCACCTTCCAGAGAGGACAGGCTGCATCGGATGGAATGGTTTCTGTGTGGTCTGTAAATAAAATGAACGGTAATGAATGCCCTGTGAGATGCCTCAATACAGCCAAGCCTGTGACTGAGCCTGAATACAGGCAGGAGCTACTCATGCCCGGTGACTGTAGACTGAGCAAGGATCTTGCTACAGAGAGCCATAGGAGGCCAGACTCCATGAGAGTCTTTTAAAGTCTTCAGTAATTCTGGTCCCTCTGATCCACACTTTGTCAAGCTGCCTTTTCAATCCAAGAGATACTCATTTGTATTTAACAGTGAATTTGGTAACAGTTCTTCTTACATCATGGCTTAAATTTTGCTCATGTCTTAGATAAGTCTTTTTTTTTTCTTTAGTTATAGAAGTAGGAGCTGTTGTACAGCACTGAGAAACCAGAGAATGGGAGCCTTTATGAACCCCACGAGCTGCTTGCTTATAGGCTCTTCTGTGCTTGCCCAGGGCTTTCCACAGAGTTAGTCCCAGGAAATCTTTCCTGGAGACCCTCTACATTCTGAGGTTGGTAATTTAAGCTCCTGCCATTTGCCAGGTAGTGATATTAGTTGGTTTTTAATCCCCCCTCCCCCCCTCCCGTGCCCTCCCCTGGCCATCCATCCACCCCACCCCACCCCACCCCCCGCACCCCAGGCATTGGCAGAGGGAGGACAGTGTCAGTCTCCAATGGTGAACACTCTAGAGACACCCCAAGAACTGAGAGCACTGCAGTGATCTTGAAAGAGAAAAGGGGGTACAGGCTAGAAGAGTGGCTTCATTCCTCCTGCCCGGCCCCTCCCCCTCCCCTGGAATAGGAAGCAGAGACCATCCTGTTGGAAAAACCCCTTCGCAGGGCACTCCCCCCACCTAACATTGCTGCCTTCCCATGGCTGACAGTGAACCCTGGAAGACTTGTTTTGATTGGGTCTGAGAGGAGGGGGCAAGAATGTGCCACAGGAAGGGGCTGACAGATTTAAGATAGCGTGTGGGGGCAGGCCCCCAGAGAGACGAGGGGCTGGGCAAAGGATGTAGGGGCCTGACCTAGGGTATCACTTCCGTCATGAGGCATTCAGTTACCAAATTAAGATGCCAGGGCATTGAGAAGCTTGTAACTGCCAGTTTCTAGTTTTACTTCATGCCTGTAGCCAAAGTTAATCCAGTTACCTCAGCGTCTTCTGCACAGTTCCCATTTGGAGTGGTCCACTCTGTACCCAGGTAGGAGGCTACATTAAAATGTGTATAGTATATTTATAAACTTAACTTATTAAACATTTAAAATCTTGTAATACGTTAAAGTCTTATATTACCTGTAGATTTGTCTCTTATTCTTTTATAAAAATGATCATAATCTTTACACACATAGACACAAATTTAATTGTTATGTATGTGTGAGTGTGAGGCAGACAGACAGACAGACAGACAGACAGACAGACAGACAGACATAGGGTTTCACTATGTATTATTGCAAGCTGGCCTGAAACTCCTTGCTGTGTAGCCTGAAGTAGCCTCAAATTTGTGTCTATCCTCCTGTCTCAGCCTCCGGAGTGCTGGTTATAGGTGTGTAACACCACACCCAACCTCGAATTTGATATTTTAAAAGAACGATCTCTCATTGCGTTATAGTCTGTGAGGTAATTACTCAGGGCAAGCGCCATGACCAGGACTAATTCTAATACCCTGATTGTTCCTGTTCCTCAATCAGCTCTGCCTCCAACTCGATGGGTGTCACTTTGTCCTAGGCATGTGAACCATTTCCATGTTCCCAGCTGTCATGGGTCATGGAGTAGACTGGCCAACCAGATCGAGGCAGGAGGGGGAGCAGAAGTGCTGGGTTCTTGTTTCACTGGGCTGTGGGCTGCAGAGAGGAAAGGGCTCATTCATTGCCCTGTCCTGGTATGCACACTCATGGCCTCTCAGGGAGCAGTGAGCGATAACCAGGGCTCACTGGAGCCTTTCAAGGGTGCCATCGACCTGAACCAGTATATCATTCAGGTGCTTGTTGGAAAGGCAGTGTATTGGATGAACTTTGGGGGTGGGAGTGACAATGTAAAACTCAGGGGAGAAAGACTTACTGTGGCCCATGGTTTCAGTCCATGGTCTCCATAGTCTGTGGTGAGGTGCATGTCATGAGAATAATTGCTTACCTCACAGCAGCTGGGAAGCAGAGAAAACAGATAGGAAGGGGCTGCCCCAAGGCCATTTTCCCAGTGACTTCCTTCTAGCTCAGCCCTATCTCCTGAAGCCCTATGGGAGGGATGGGGACAGTCTCTCATCTGAGTCTCACAGAGCTATGACCCTTCTTTACAAGCTACTGCAAAGACAAGGCTAGTAGAGGTTGACTAACTTATTTGATGACTAATCTGGGATTCGAACTCATGGATTTAAATATATGATCTATTGGTGCCAAATTTCTTACCAACTTTTCAAATAAAATAGTCTGAAAGTGAAGGCAACGGAGCATCAAATCACACCCCACCCTTAAGGGCTTTCACTGACAGCTCGTTTTTACACTACACTAAAAAACAGCACACACAAACGTAGGGAGTACAAATATTGTTTCCTGTGGTTGGTGAGCTCATAAGGCCCCGTGGAACCTCAGCCTTCGCTGAATCTGGGGACTGGAACAAACTCATGAGAAACAAAATCATGGAAGAGGACCAGCCAACCCCCGGAGTTAGACCCCTCAATCAGCTCTGCCTGCAACTGGCTGGGTGTCACCTCCCTCCTTAGGTAAATGGGATGTCCATCGGTGTTAAATTAGTTACTGTTTGAAAAGTTCTTAATTAGGTTAGGGATGTGGCTCCGTTGGTCGAATGCTTGCTTAGCATGTATGAAGCCCTAGGTTCAATCCCAAGCACAAAATCGACCAGGTATTGTTGATGGCACATGCTTTATAAACCCGGTGCTTGGGAGATGGAGGTAAGACCAGGGTTCAAGGTCACCCTCAGCTACATAGTGAGTTCAAGGCCAGTCCAGGTATGTGAGATACTGTTTCAAAACCAGAAGGAAACACCAAAAAGGGGGACGGAAAAGAAAGGAGGAAAGACCGTTGGTCTCCTGACAAATGATGAATTTTGTTGCAGCCTGTAGGTTCTGGTCCTCTCTGACCTCTGTTCTACAGTTACCTCGCAGAGCCTGATTCCCAAACTCCTAAGGAGGAATTCCTTCTGAAACTTCTGCGCTCACTCTGCTGGCCTTTCCTACTTCTCTTTATGGGAACGCAGGGCTTATTCAGGCTGAAGGGAGCTGGAGAACCCACAGGTGATTTTCCTGCTGTCCAAACTCCAATGATTCAGCAGCAGGGGTTCAGACAAAAATCAACAGCTTTTATAAGAGAGAAACTTTTATCTGGGATGTCTTGGGTGTGAGTGGCTGATCAGACTGGGAGGCTTTAAAAATTGTACATGTATTTGTGTGCACACCTGTGTGTGTGTGTGTGTGTGTGTGTGTGTGTGTGTGCGTCTGTGTAGGTCAGAGGATAACTTAAAGGAATCCGTTCTTTCCCTCTACCCTGTGGGTTCAGAGGACAGAACTCTCATTGTTGGGCTCCAATACCCTTCACCCACCGGGTTGACCCAGCAGCTCCGTACTGCTGTTCTTAAAACATGAAAATTGTTCTAGCAAACGTTTTCAAAAGTCTGCTAATTTCAGCGCTCCAGAATACAGTTTCTATTAGTCTAGATTTCGTGTTAGACTGTTTGTATTTCTCCAATGCGTACATGGACGACAGTTTTCTCCTGGTTTCTCTTAATTAGAATTTAAGCCGAATTCTGCCTTGGCTACAGTAGAAATGAAAGCAAGCTGCATTGGGCGTTGAAGTGTGCCAGTGATGCTGTGGGTAGAGTAGGGGGGCCGGAGCTCCGACGGAACGCAGCCAACCCATTCACGACGCTCGTGACCTGTCTTTAGTGTGACCAAGTGTGCTTATCGACTAGACATGACTTATGTGACTGTGCACGGAGGTATTGCCTTCCCTCTGCCCTTCAAGAGTCAGTGGTACCCAGCCAATGCCGTCCTACAGGATAAGCTTGTGTGCTTTTTGGGAATTAATATCTCATCTAGAATACTGGTTTCTGGTTTTTGGCATCCTTTTCGATAAAACGTATCTTAATAGGTTTTAGATATTTTAGGCGTTTTCTTCCATCCTGAACAAAGATGTGCATGCGCATGTGTGTTTATGCTAGGAGAGAGAGGGACGGAGGGACAGAGGGACGGAAAACAGGAGAGAAGGAGAGAGAGAAGGGAGATGGCATTTATTTTTCAGTGGATTGAGATAGCAATTCAAAACCATGTTACTGTGCCCCTCACTGAGAAACAGACCAAAACGAAAGTTTGACAGGAACCTTGGGAAACTGGTTGTGGTAGAGTCGTTCTCTCTTCCCCACAAGCCCTGTTCACACGGTGAAAATAAATGTCCTGTGTTTGCAGAACTGGTGACCTCTCTTGGGAGACAATCTCCAACTGGCGAGGGTGATGTTTCAGGCATCTTTCTTGGGCAGTTGTTGTTTTAATGATTTTTACATTTTGTGTGTCTGCGTATGTGTGTGTGTATGCATGTGTGCCAGTGTGCATGCCGTAACATATATGTAGAGGTCAAACGACACCTTGTAGGAGTCTGTTCTCCCGTTCTACCATCAGGTGATTAAACCAGGGACCTCAGACTTGGCAGCAAGTGTCTTTGCCACCATCTCCATGGCCTTTTAAAAGAAAATGTAGGGATGAGTTGAATCATGAACCCCATCCTGGTGTTCGTTCCTAGTGATGGTTTCTTGACATGAGAGTTCTTATCCTAAAGGAGTAAGGAGATGGGGACTCTTATCCACAAAATCTCTGAAAAGTTGATTTATTATTTTAACGTAGGGTCCTTTGTAGCCCAAGCTAGCCTGAAATTTGCTGTGTAGCCAAGGATATCCCTGAGCTTCTGATCCTCTTGGCTCTACCTCCTAAATACTGGGATTCCAGACAAGAGCCACCACACCAGTTTTATTTAACGCTGGAGATGGAACTGAGGACATCGTGCATGCTAGAGAAGCACCCACCAACTAGAGTACATCCTGAACACCTGCTTACACACGTGCTCATTGAGAACTTACCGTCTTAGTTAGGGTTTCTGTGGCCGTGACAAAACACATCCCAGAGAGCAAGTTGGGCAGCCAGCACACTCGGTATGCGTTGGGGTTGAAGGAATTTGGAGGTAAAGAAAACTGTAGGTGTGTTTGAGAGGAGTCTCTGGGGATGAGCCCAACAGGCTGGTGGCTGAGGAAGGGCACCTTCTGTGTCATGACTGAGCACAAGTAAACCCCAGAGAGCAAACGGTCTATGTGAGTCTCCAAGAAACAGAACCGCGAAGGTGGATTGGCCAAACTGAAAGGCTTATCCTTAAGTTTATGTAGAATATAGAAACTCAGGAAAAAGTAAAATATTTCTTTAAAAAAAATCAAGCCTTTTCTTTGAGAGAACACTTGGGCCTAGTACAGGTTGGGTGTCCCTTATCCAGTTCGTTTAGGATGAGAAATACTTCCAATTTCCGATTTTTTATTTTGTTATTTTTAGAGTATTTTCATATACCTAAATAGGATCTCCTGGGGGTTAGGACTCGAACCTGTACATGAAATTCATTCATGCCCATGTGTACCTCATACATACGGCCTAGGTCTGGTTCCGTGGTGCTGTTTCATGCCAGTCTTTCGACTGTGGTCCAGCACATGAGATAAAGTGTGGAATTTCCCACCCTGGTGGTGTGTCGGTGCTCAGAACAGTTTGCATATTCAAGTAAAGGATGCTCAACCTGCATGCATCCTAGAACTGAAAGGTCCTGACTCAGAGTAAAAGCCGTATTTCCCAATACATGATTCTCTCTCTCTCTCCGAGTGTTCACCATGTTCTAATCCACGTAGTGAATGGTCGAGTGTATGTATGATTATGCAGAGGACTTCAGAAGCACGACGCGGTTTACATGCCAATTGTAACCTTTAACTACTCTAGTTCTGCTTCTTTGGCACACGACATCTTTTCTCTCATCTCTTCATGGTCATGGGGTCCCCGTAATCGATGAAATGGTTCTGAGGGGCTCTGTGCAGTGTCTGTGGGATTTCCTCACAGGAAGCATTGCTGGGTACTGCCTAGTACCAGGTACTGGGCCACGTAGACATTGAGACACAGATGTGTATTCTTGGGGTCGATAAATAACCAGGATAGTACGTCTTGGGAGCATGATAATCCTGGGATATTCTGGAAGAAGAAAAACGCGCTGGGGCAGGAGGATTACAAAGCTAAGGCACACCTTGGTTCCACTGGGCTACCCTGGGCTACACCGGGGAGATTAGTTAGACCCTGTCTCAAAACAAAAAGTTGGAAAATGAAAGCAAAGGCTGCCTGTATAGCTCAGTGGTGGAGTATTCGAATGCCTAGTACATGCCTAGCGTATTTGAGAAACTGAGTTTAGTCTCTGGTGCCAAAAATAATGGAGGAAGGGAGGGGGAAGGAGGGAGGGAGGCTGGGCACGAGGGAGAGGATGGACACTTGCTGGGTGTGAAAACAATTAGACTTTAGAGATTGTACGGAACAAGCATCGTGAATGAGGATGGCGTGGTCCTGCTCACACTCGGCTGTCCGTGGCAGTAGCTGCCTCCTTGGGTGGACTGAGGGATTTCTGTTTTTATACAAAGAGGACCCCTCCTCTCAGCCTTTTCTGTAGTGGTGGGGTGCTCGTGGGATCCTCACTGGGAGCTCTGAACTCATAGAGACCGGGCCAGTTCTCTCTGAGCTGTTAAGGACTCACTCCTCAAGGACGCCAGGCCTTCTCAATCACCTCACTCAGAGCATTTAATTAAAAAAAATAATAATAATAAACACAATTCTGATGCAGGGCTGTAACTAGTGAAAGAACCAATAAAAATGGCCGTAAAGTGGCTGACAGATAGAAAATGTTTAATAACACTACAGTGCTTTACAGGCAAGGATTTGCCCCCTGGCATGGAGGGCAGGCCCTCCCACCAAGGCTGTTCTCTTGGCAGGCAGGACTTGCCCAGCAGGAACAGGCTGGTGAAAGGATTCTGGCCTCTTGCAGTCACCTGACTCGTTTCTGCTGCAAGAACATCTCTAGGAAGTGACAGCCACAGGCAGGTAGACCTTTCGTTGGTGACAGCACACAAGGAATAAAGGCTGCTTTGGGGACCTGGGAGCCCAAGAGAAAATGAGGAAATGACAGAGCAAAAAGAAAGCAAAGGAAAGGAGATGGGAAGCCATAGGTTGCCTTGTGGGAAGGAGCTACACTTTTTGAGGATTCCCTATGGATTCTGGTAGAATCCCAGGGACAGGACAAACCAAGTTACATAAACAACTAACTTGGGTAGCCAGGCACTTCTCCTCAATTAAGGCAGACGCTGGGAACATAGCAGCTCCCCTGTATTCTTAGACCCCTCGTGAGTGTCACAAGCGAGTGATGGGCAGTGACTTCCTACACATTTGTGTGCCTTTAGTGCCCTCTCCACAGAACTAAGCATACACCAGGCACTGGATCATATCTTCCCTGGGTGAGGTGCAACAGCAACGGTAGCATCCAGAAGCCTCTCCGCGGTGAGCTCAGCAGTCTCAGTGGATTCCTCCCCACTATTAAATAAAAATGGTTCTACTCTTAAGCCTGAAAAATAAGTAGAGACATCACACACAAAAATTAACCAGACCCAAAGTCTCAAAGCCCCTGCTTTTTTTTTTTTTTTTTTTTTTTAAGCAGAGGACCGAACCCAGGGTTAAGCACTAGTGCTAGGCAAGCGCTCTACCACTGAGTTAAATCCCCAACCCTGAGCCTCTGCCTTTTAAAGGACATATTTATAACCTCCCTTTGACTTATTTGAATTTTTAGGATTCTGGCTATTGTGTTTCTGGTGTTTATTAAGTGAATGGCATGAACACAGGACTTACTGTGTGGGTTACACGTCGCATAGTATGTCTAGTGGTCTAATTGTGAGGTACTGCAGTCTATGTACCAGGCAAAGGGACGGTCCACACCCCAGATGGGGAGCGGGGTGTGTGTGTGTGTGTGTGTGTGTGTGTGAGAGAGAGAGAGAGAGAGAGAGAGAGAGAGAGAGAGAGAGAGAGAGAGAGAGAGAGAAGGGTCTCAACACGCTCAGTGTGTAGAACAATGTACAATTTGGAAGTTATAAATTATTTCTAGAATTTTCCATTGAGTATGTTCAGAGCACAGTTGACCACAGTGAAGCTGGTGCTGTGGGTCTGTGCTGTAGAGTGTTTGTCCGGCACGCATGTTTCTCGGAGTTTGATCCCCAGGAATAAGAGATAAAAATCTTGAAGTAAGTGCGTGGTATCAATTATAGCTTGAAAATCCTGTTGCTCAGAGGTTGACAGGTTGAGAGGGCGGGATAGAGAATTATATAACACATATTCCCGACATTCAGTATTCTCTCAACGTTAAGATCAAGGACCCTTGGAATACGGAAGTATTTGTAAACCAGGGACAGAACGGAAACACATCCAGGAAGCAGCCCTAAAACTCTCTTACAAGTGAGGTAATGATCAAGTGACCATAACCACCGAGTTATCAGAAAAGACAGATCTTAAATTATACGCATCCCAGCTCAAGCAAGCCACAGAACTGGAGCAAAGTGACCAAGCGTCGACTTCTCTCATTTCATCACGGTGGGCAGCTTCATTGTTTATATAAAAATGGTTAAAGACTGGCATTTAAAATGGCTTCTGGGTATTGGCAGTGTGCCTTTGGTCCTCAGTGGCATGTCCCATCTTGCCGATATTTTCCCTAGTTACTGTCAGTGGCTTTTTGCAATAATTTCCCCGTCAGGTTGTGTGATAACCACCGAAGCACAGACTGCATTTGTTTCAATAAGTTAATAAAAACACATCACCGCCTAGGGTCTGTTGCGCTTTCATCATTAAAAAGGTTTTTTTTTTTGTGACTTTGTTTTCAATAATAGTTTTAAGAATATTCTTGTGGTCATTTAACCACGAAAGATCCCATTCAAATTGAAGCAAACAAAAACAAGCAAACAAACAGACAACGTGAGGCTGCCTTTAGGGCATTGCATAGAATGGTAGGGACCGTTCTTCATGAAAACTTCACAAGCAAGAGGCAGGATGCCATTTTCTCAGCCACCCTTTCCTGCCTGATGGGAAGTAAGTACTAAGTAGGCATAAATCATGTGACTTCACATCTGGGTCTTGATTTGTTTGGGACTGATGCCAGCCCTGTCAACCCCATGCAGTATACTTCCAGTTAAATCATTAGGCTTCTAGGCATTGCTGATATATATATATATATATATATATATATATATATATATATATATATATATATATCCCTCCTCTCCTCCAAGTAGTCCATCCTTACAATTGACTGCACAGTAGCTGGCCATATGTATACATAAACACACACACACACACACATATATATATATATATATATATATATATATATATATATATATACACATACACACATATACACACACACACACATATATATATATGCATATACATTTCCATAAATGCATTATGTATTATGTGTGTATAATCCTCACCACAAACTTGAAGGTTAAGAATGCAAAATAATATGTTCCAGGAAGTGGTTGAATACCAAACCTAGGACTAGGCTTCTCGCTTGTTCGTTCACTCAGTAGTCATTCTTGTTGAATAATAATTGGGTAACTTTCATGTATACCCAAAATGAAGAAGGCTCATCTTTCATGGACTCAGCATTCCAGCGGGAGAGGCAGAGCCTGAAACTGATAAGTCTGCTCATTAAAATAGAACCAAAGCCACCGTACCTGCCTTACGATGTGCAGTCTCCTCCCTCACTTGGGTCTCACTCCGAAGAAGCAGGCTCGCATGCTTGATCACTCCTGCTGACATTGTCACAGGAAGGCCCCATGTGACACTGGCAGGTGAGGCGGTGGTCACTGCTGCATGAGTTTTATAAACTGCAGTTTCCTAAATGTAACAAAAAAGTGGGTGTTGGGGGTGCAGGTACATGTATCACATGGTACACAAGTGGGAGTCAGAGGACAAGCTTAGGGGTCAGTCCTCACCGCCCACCTTCATTGAGGCAGGCTCTCACGTTATGTTACTCAGCATCCTGTAAACAAGACTGGTTAGTCTGTGAGCTTGGAACTGCTCCTCTCCCCACCTCCTGTCTCCATTTAGGAGCTCTGGGATTACAGATGCGATCTACTTGTATCCAGCTTTATGTAGGTTCTGGAGCTCTGATCTCAGTAAGCACTTCACCCCGTGAGCTATCTCTGCAGCCAGGATTTCCTAGTTGATGCTGGTTTTAATTAGAGGACGGTGAACCCTGGAGCACATGTTAGTGGAGTTCCTTGAGAACTTAACCTTCCTGTTTCGGTGGGGAGATAGGCCCATCTGTCCAGCATCTGTCCAGGGTCAAGAATTGGTCCCAGCACAAGGAGTTGGTCTTCCTCCTGATGACAGAGTCTCTCTATTCCTGCTTGACCTTGAGGATGCTGGGGCATTATGCCTCACTTGGCCTCTCTCATTCTAGATTGGCCACCCCAAAAACTAAATGAGTCACTCATTGGGGACATCTTTCTGTTCTCAGGTGCTTTCCCCTAAACTTCTCCTTTATGATTCCCAAGAAAGGAAGCATGTGAGGTCTACCTGGGGGACCAGCAGCCATCAGCATAGATCAAATGCTGATTCATAGCTGCATTGTGGGATTAGCTTTTGAGAAGGAGAGATGCTACCCTGTGCTAAGCTCCATTCTGCCCTGTTAGTCCATCAGAAAATCACCAAGCAAGATAGGGGGGCTGAGTAGGCCTATAAGGGTCAGGAAATGGTGTCAGTCCAGTGATATACATGGAATTTCTTTCTGAACTGAGAACGTATGGTTCTGTCTTGCCAAAATAGCTGCAAATAAAATGTTTTTAAATTACATCAAAGCAAATGCTTGGAGGGGAGTAATTTTCTAAAGCTTGGATTTGTTTGTTCCTGGTATGAATTTCAATATTAGATCAGGCTTTTAATGCCAAACATTTCTGTGTACTCTATAACATAATATCTATTGTTGTTTCTAGCTATCATTTACATGTTGGGAGAGAGACAGAGAGGGGATTTTTTTATAGTATACTTTATAAGCATTGGACTTTCTGTAATTGAACCATTGGTTGAGATTTTCTTATTATTTTAATTTGATGTATGTAGAGTAGTCTGTAAAGGAATAAAGGTCAGTGAGGCAGCCTGGTGGTATAATCCTGTCATCTCGGAGATTCAAGAGGCTGAGGCAGGAGGATCATTACCCACTCAGGGTGAAGACTCACCTCAAGATTGCCTGGGCAACTTAGAGAAACCATATCTCAAAATGAACAGTAAAATGAGGCTGGGGATACAGCTGAGCGATAAAGTCCTTGCCTAGCATCCATAAGGCTCTGGCTTCAATCCCTAGTGCCATAGAAAGCTTCAGTCATTTACTCTTAGGTAAAGTCCATTCTGTGGGTAGGAACATTGCTCCACTGATACCATTCTCCTTCCCATGCCCGGTGCATACTGAGAGCTTAGATGCAGTTGTAGAAAAAATATTTTGTAGTATCATTTAATGTTAATTCATTAATTTTGTTGCCTCCCTCCCCCAAGCTGAAAGCAAAAAGGCTTCCCCCTAATGTTATAGCCTCATCTGAAAATATAAAAACAAATTTCGTGGTTGTGAAGAGTAGAAGTACAAGGCATTTCCCGGTAGTGCCCAGACAGGTACATTGTTCCTTAGCACTTGTCACATAATTCCTGTGTGCCTGGTACAGCACTGACCTCCAGGAACCAGGGGTTAAGCAGACTCTGAAGTTTAAGTGAGGTACACTATTGCACACGTCCCAATTCTGTTGCTTCTCCTCCCATGGTTCTTAGTGCATAGCAGAGATCACATACAGCCCAGGTAAACCTCCAGCACATAACTGCTGTCCTGGTGAGAGGGCGTCTGGTTGGCGGGCTGAATCCTCTATGGGTAATGAAAGCCAGGAGCAAGTTGGACCTGCCCCAGGGTCACCAAGACTCCAGCCTCGTGTGTGCCTTTTTCCTCTACAGATTATTCTTGTCTCTCTAGACCTCACAGCGTCTTTTCGTCCTGTCCATTCCCACCGTCGTCATCTCCATCCTTCCCTCAACTACAGGCCATAGAGACACAACGAGAACTCTCTCACAACGGCAGACATTTCCTTTCCCAGTCATCCGACATGTAGGACGTTCTGGAAGCCCAAGCACACAGCAGTGCTGGGCAATCCTTAGGGAGCCTCTACAGCTTTAGGTCGATGTTATAGTTTGGGTTTGGGGGGTAGAGCAGTAAGAATTCTGTACCTGGTGCTTTAGATACCAAGGGAACAAGTATTCCCCATGCACCAATACCAGTCCGAAGCGAGCACTTTCCTAGAGAGAAGAAAGGGGCAGGGAGGCCTGGAATCCTTGTCTGGGTTGCTGTCGAGATGAGAAGAACCATGTGTGATGCTCTGGAATGCCAGTACTGTTGACCTGAACCCTGCTTTACCTCTATGAGGTACGATCTTGGACCTGTCTTTTTTGATTTTTCACAACTGCGTAAATTAAAATCAGTATTCTCCAGGTGATTTCTATTTGGAAACCCGTGCTCTGTTCTAGTGTAGGTTCAACCTCTGGGAGTCACCTTTCTCCTTTTAACTCCCCTCTCCTCCCTGCCCCCCCTGAATGTATATGTGCATAGGGTGTCATCCTTAGGAACACCACCCACCTCCTTGAGACAGGTTCTCCCATTGGTCTGGAGCTCACTGACTAGGCTGACTGGCTGGCTAGCAAGCCTCAGACACACTCTGCCTTCTGAGTGCTGGTATTATCAGTGAGAGAGAGGGGGGGGGCACCTATGCGTGTGCAACTGCTCCCCCATATTTCTATTTTCCTATGGATTCTGGGAATCAAATTCAGGTCCTCCCACATGTAAGGCGAGTGCTTCATTGACTCCACCATCCCTCCACTCCTTTCCTTTTCTGTATAAAGAATGATGCCTCAGCCAAGTGTATGCCTACCTTATAATCCCACCACTAGGGAGGTGGAGGCAGGAGGATAGTTCGAAAGTCATGCTCAGCTACATAGTGACGTGGAGCCCTGCTTTACCT
This sequence comes from Rattus norvegicus, assembly GCF_021556685.1. NCBI lineage: Eukaryota > Metazoa > Chordata > Mammalia > Rodentia > Muridae > Rattus > Rattus norvegicus. Next base: position 6,425,063 of record NC_141551.1, on the reverse strand, counting down.
CTATGCAGCTTGGGATGCATGGAGCTGTCTCAGTTCGTGCCCTCCATATTTAGTAAGTAATGTTTGATATTAACATAATAATTAATGATGTTTAGATTTATTATATCGTTAACATATTTCACTTTTCTTTAAGCCATACTCTTTATTTTTACTTCTGAATGTGCAGAGAAAAGGCAGGAAAAAGGATTTTGAACCTAGAGACATGGTATATGAGTCTATAAAAGAAAGCAGGGACGGCCCCAGAATACTCCAGAACAGAAGAACCCTGATCTGGAGTGTAGAGCTGAGCAGAAGTGGTGAGAGAGATAGCCATGGGGTAAGAGACATGGGCGTGATGGTTCATGTCTCTTACCCTAGTGCCTAGAAACTGAGGCAGGAGGATGGCTGAAAGTTCAAAGCCAGGCTGGGCTACCCAGTGAGGCCCTGTCCCTGACCGCCCCCCACCCCAAACCAACAAAACCCACATAAGTTCATATATTAGTCATTGGAAAATGTCTCAGAAACAGAGCAACCCATGGCTAACCCTGCAGCACACCAGGCCTGGGGTTTATTGGAATTTAAATTACCTTTTAGTACATTACTAACTTATTTTAGGGAAGATGCCTCTGTGCAAAGGAGTCACAGTCTAAGTTTCAGGCTGAGCTAGGCATGAACATGACACATAGTGGGGAAAGACAGACTTCTAGTCCCACTGTCCTGTCCCATGTCACTACCCCTCCTCCCCCCCCCCACACACCTTTTTTTTCCTGGAAAAAAAATTACTGTGATTTGCAACAACTGTAGTTTTTAATCTGTATTTATTTGTTTGTTTGTTTATTCATTGGTTTTTCAAGAGAGGGTTTCTCTGTGTGGTTCTGGATGTCCTGGAACTTGATCTGTAAACTAGACTGGCCTTTAACTCTACCCAACTCTGCCTCCCTAGTGCTGGTGTCAAAGGCTTGCACCACCACTGACTGGCATATTTATTTTCTTAATAAACCGTTTTAAGACCCTCTTTAGGTTCAAAGAGGGTGACTGGACGATTAGAGCTTCCATGGATCTCCTGTCATTACAAAGGACCTCCCAAGCTGGGTTTGGGGGGCCCAGGTCCCGCTATGCAAGAGACACAAGCATGAGGATTTAAGGCTAGCTTCATACATAGTTCATACATACATACTTCATACGTACATACATAAGCTGCATACAGAGTTTTCCAGGCCAGCCTGAGCTACCTAAGGACAGCCTGTCTCCAAATATAAGAAAAAAGAGAAAGAAACAAGGAAACCTACCAGTATCTGTTCCTGGCGCTGCAGGCTGGCCTCAGCTGAGGTAAAAACGCAATCACAGTGCCCACAGCTTCCATGAGGGTCACTTTGTACATTCTCTTAAGTGTGGATAAACACGTCCCCCAAGAGAGTGTCCCACTGAACAGTGGCACCGTTTTGAGAGCCCTCTGGGTTCCTCCTGCACATCCCTCCCCCTCCCACTCGTTAATTCGTCCACCGTTTGCTCTAGTCCTCTTCGATGTAAACATAACAATTTGTTTTCCCATCTCGCCGGTCCGGAAGATCCTGTGGAGCAACCTTATTAATAGGTTTGTTTTGGTTTGAGTACACAAAAGAAAAATTTAGTCACTGACCTGGAATTAATGACTTTAAAGCAGCAAGTCCCTTAATTTGTGTAATTGTCCTTATCTAATGCCAGCTTTGTTCCCCTCAGTCATTATCCCCACTCCTTTCAAAAGCTCTCTGTAGTTAACATTTCAGCACAAACTTCTTTCTCCTTCTGGAAGAAAAAGAAAAAAACCTTCCCTCCGCCTCCCTAATGGCTGTGGGCTGAACACTGCCCCCACCACCCCTGCTTCCTCTGTCCCATCTTTCTTTCTAGAAAGAGACCTTTGACTTTTTAGGATAAGAAGTCACAGCATAAGAGGCAGGAGGCAGCAACATTAAAGGATTAGCAGGAAGGCGGTGTGGGGGTTAAGCATCATTGTTTATGATTCAGTTCCTTACTGGTTCTGCTTTGCAGGCTCTCGAGTTCATGTGCGCATGTGCATACACACACACACACACACACACACACACACACACACGCACACGCATGCACACACACACTCACGCGCATTACTTTAAAGCCCAGGGAAATGGTCATTGCATAATTGAATAATTGAAGCTCTTTAGGGGAGGAAACTCAAAATGTGCAAGAATTGGACTAAAATACCAGTGAGTTGGACAGGGAAAGACTCCCTCTCTTAAGCTGTTTTCTCCTTTTGGAGCCTCTTCTGGGTTCCCAGTGACCTCCTCATGCCTTGGAATGAGAGACAGAGCAGAGGGAAGCTGGTTCTGGGACTCCAGGGGGCACTTCTGGCCTGGCTTTTGCCCTTCTTGATAGGGAATATGTCTTTTCCAGTCTCACTGGTTTGGTATGATATTTAGATTTTCTAGTACCCGTGAAACCCGTGCTCACTATTTAAAGTCAACAGGGCAGCTGTTCAGCCCATGCTCCCTGCAGCTCTCCTGGGGCTGGAGTCCTGCCTGGGACCACCCATCTGCACCGCTGTCGCTAAGTGGAAAGGACCTAAAAAGTGTTTAATTTCACAGATTTGTTGGGAGCCCTGGAAGTTCCTTGTGTGGGGTGATGTGGTCTCCTCCTCAAGTTGCTCCAGGGTCCCTTGGAATGAACAGCTATAGCTCAGGGGTCAGGCAAGGGCTGGTGTCCCGCTGGTCCCTTTTCTCACATGTAACTGTCACAATCCTTAGATTTCCTTTCCCGTCTGTGTGAGGAGTGTGATTGACACCTGGCGTCCTGCTTCAGCAGCCTAGGGTCTGTAGCCCCAGGCAGAAGAGAGCCCCGGGCTGTGGTAGCTCAGATCATTGGCAGGTTGCTCTCTGCTCCTTATTGAACACAGATCCCATCACAGTTTCTCAAAGGTAGTTTTTTTTTTTTTTTTTTTTTTGGTTCTTTTTTTCGGAGCTGGGGACCGAACCCGCAAAGGTAGGGTTTTATCAGACCCTTGGGTGTGTCCCTGCTTACAGGTTCCGACCAAGTAGAACCCAATGGACAGACAATAGACTGATGCATATGGTGAGTTCGGATTCGTGCAAACCAAAGTCACAAACAAAGCATGTAATGGGATAGAATGGGAGTAAATGTGCTGTGAAATTGATCCAGTCCTGTCTGCAGAGACAGGATATTTGGAAATAAAACCAGAGCTCGAATTTTCTCATCTTACATGCATGAGAGGAATCTTTTGGAATCCTTTTCTCCATTTCAAGGAAACTGGAATGTGAGTAGAGGTGATAAGCACGGCCTGGTAGGACCCCTTCCCTCAGGCGCACGCACGCACCCAGCAGAGAGGAAATAAATGCCCAGGAGCTGCCGCAGATGGCAGGAAGGAAAGCTAGGCCTTTGTCCCAGGTTAGATCCGAATCTAGCTGTCAAGGTGAACTGTTAGAGGTGCTCCAGTGTACCTCCTCAGCCCCTCCTCCTCAGCCCCTCCTCCTCAGCCCCTCCTCCTCAGCCCTTCCTCCTCAGCTCCTCCTCCTCAGCCCCTCCTCCTCAGCTCCTCCTCCTCAGCCCCTCCTCCTCAGCTCCTCCTCCTCAGCCCCTCCTCCTCAGCCCTTCCTCCTCAGCTCCTCCTCCTCAGCCCCTCCTCCTCAGCCCCTCCTCCTCAGCCCTTCCTCCTCAGCTCCTCCTCCTCAGCCCCTCCTCCTCAGCCCCTCCTCCTCAGCCCTTCCTCCTCAGCTCCTCCTCCTCAGCCCCTCCTCCTCAGCTCCTCTTCCTCAGCCCCTCCTCCTCAGCCCTTCCTCCTCAGCCCTTCCTCCTCAGCCCCTCCTCCTCAGCTCCTCTTCCTCAGCCCCTCCTCCTCAGCCCTTCCTCCTCAGCTCCTCCTCCTCAGCCCCTCCTCCTCAGCTCCTCTTCCTCAGCCCCTCCTCCTCAGCCCTTCCTCCTCAGCCCCTCCTCCTCAGCCCCTCCTCCTCAGCTCCTCTTCCTCAGCCCCTCCTCCTCAGCTCCTCCTCCGCAGCCCCTCCTCCTCAGCCCTTCCTCGGATGCTCTAGTGGCTGATTTGGGGATATTTGCCCTAAAAGCCACCAAGTAACAGCTAGAAAGTGTCCCCATCCCCACCCTGTTTTCTCCAGGGCCACAGCTATAGTTTCCTGAGCCCCGCTCAGGCTTCTACAAGACTCTAGGTTCTAGTCCCGTCCATATTAAAGCCGCACTGGCCACAGTGAACACTCGGGCCCCAGAGCCCAAGAGTCCCTTGTGATACCATGTGACACTTCTGGCAGTTTTTATTACTTTACAGAAAAGGATATGGGGATAGCTTATAGAAAACTTCCTACAAATAGATTTTCCCCCCTCACAGTACCACACACAGCTGTCTTTAAGTACAGTTTTTCAAATTTCCATGTCTTCACACATATCTAACCTTGGGAGGTGTGGGGGAAGGGAGTTCTGCTGATTTTTATTGTGTTGATGCAAAAACATGATTCGAAAGAGTCCTGGGACAGTTTCAAACAGAGAATAAGTCTGTGTGATATTTCACCCTGATTTAGAGGAGACATTAGCTGCATTAGATGTAAAACTTAATTTAGTTAAGTAGGATGTCAAGGTCAGATAAGTTTAGGGAATGGTGTCGCCCTCTTGGGTACCCAGTATTGTTCGAGCTACGTGTCGTGTTACGCATGTGTAACCTCACTGCTTCTTAGGCAGAGGCAATATGACCAGGAGTTTGAGGTCAGCCTTCAGTTATATGAGTTCAAGGCTAGCCTGGACTACATGAGACCCTGTTTGGGAACAAAACAACCAAAAAAAAAAAAAACCCAAAAGTATGAACAACAAAAAAGAGATAGCTATTTGACTTGTTTCCATGGGCATCATTAGATGCCACAGATGCACGTGGCATGCACAAGGCCCTGAGCTCAGTCCTGGCAGCAAGAAAGACAGGCACTGGTTTAACTGTGTTTCTCAGATTTGCCTGCCTTTTACCCCTCCCTCACTCCCACTTGGCAATTCATCATAGTATCACAATGTCTCCTAACGCTGTGAGCAACACATCCCCATGGGGAAAATGTAACTTTTTGCTAACTTTCAAAGAGATCTTTAAGTTTGTACTGTAATATTTTTAAACAAAAGTTTATAAAGCCAGTTATGAGTTTTTGACTCAGCTAAATTACTTAATCTATATAAACTTCTCTTGAAAATGGCTTAGTAGTAACTCATGATACAAGAGAGAGAGGCATTGGCTAAGAGCACCAGCTATTCCTCCAGAGGTCCCAAGTTCAATACCCAACAACGACACTATTGTAACTAAGTCCCAGGGGATTCAACACCTTGTCCGGCCACCATTGGCACTGCATGCACACATGGACATCCATGGAGGCAAAGAAATATAATAATAATTTTCTTAATTCAGAAGATGGCACAGTGTTTACATACACCACGCTCACTGACTAGGTTAGATGGGCACCCAGCCCCTGAGTCTGTGTCTAACAAGCAGGAAATACTCAGAAAATGCCAACATGAATGATGCAAGTCATGAACTCCGAGCAGATTCACTCTTAGGAAGACTCTGGACTTAGAATCTCTGTTGAAAACAAGAACGGAAAAGTCTAGGAAGAGGTCCACCAAGCTCCGATTAGACTCCAAAGAGTAGGTAAAAGTGTCTCATCCTTTATGAGTAGAGAAAAAAATTTCCCTGACTGAAGTTCCCCTGGGCTCTATACAAAGGGCCACACTGAGAGGTTTCTATAACCAGAAGTTCTCGTCTCACAGGTCTGAGGGTGGGAAGCTGAAGACCGAGGTGTTGGTAGGGTGGATCCTTCTAAGTGTACGGAGGGAGTGACTCCTTTCCTTCTTCCTTCCTTCCTTCCTTCCTTCCTCCTTCCTTCTTTCTTTCTTTCCTTCCTTCCTTCCTTCCTTCCTTTTTTTTTTTTTAAAGAGACATGGTCTTACTTAATGTTGTCCTGACTGGCCCCAAGATGTCCGTTTTTGTCTCTACCTCCCAAGCGGCTGAGGCTACAGCCACACCACCACACCCAGCTACCCTGGTGGGCCTTACAGATGTGCCCTTCTGGTCTGTTTGTGCCTTAGTTATATAAAGTCTTTGTACTGTCTATATCCAAATCTTCATCTTTGATAAACTTTATTAGTTATCTTTCTCAACTCTGTGAGCAAAGGCCTAACAAGAATTAACTTTTTTTTTTTTAAAAAGAGGAAGTGTTTATTCTGGCGAGAAGATGTGGCAGATGACTGCATGACTCAGGAGGTCATGAAGCAGTATCAGGAAAGTCTGTAACTCATAAGCCCTGTCCCAATAGAGAAAGAACTACATGCTTGGCCCCATGTCCAAGGGGTCTAGGGGGTCCAACCTTCTAAAATAATACCACCAACTGGGTCTCAATCGTTTCAGCACTAGCCTGTGGGACACATGGCGTGCTCAGACCGTAACATAAGCCACTGAGTTTGAGTCTTTAAAATGTGTGTGTGTGTGTGTGTGTGTGTGTGTGTGTGTGTGTCTGTATATCCATGTGTGTGTATGTGTACATATGTGTGTTTGTGTGTATGTATGTGTGTATATATGTGTGTGTATGTGTGTATGTAAGTGTGTGTGTATGTGTATGTATGTATACATATGTATGCATGCATGGGTTGTGTATGGGTGAAGTTGTGGATGTGAGGGTACATATGGAGGTCATAGGACAGAGTCTCTCATGTTTCTGTCAAACTGCTCCTCCTTGCTAGCTGGCCTGTGCACCTCCAGGACAGTCTTGTTTCTGCCTCCAGTCTCACCATGGGAATGCTGGGATTGCAAACAGTCACCACATATCCTCTTCTCCCCAGTGGAACGTGGGGCACTGGACATGCATGGCTAGAGCTTGTACAGGCTGGGCCATCTCTCCAGCCCTACCCTACTCTTTTTAGAAAATTTATTTATTTATTCACTTTGCATCCCCATATCAGCCCCCCTCTCCTCCCAGAACTCCCCTCACACAGGTCCTCCCCGATCCCCATCACCCTCTCCTCTGAGAAAAGGGATCTTCCCTCTGTCCTGTGTCACCCAACCCTGGCACGTCAAATCACTGGAGGAGGAAGCACTGAGGTCAGACAAGGTGGCCCAACTAGGGAAACTGGATCCGCACACAGCAGGCAGCAGATCCAGGGACAGTTGTTGGGATGCCCGCGGGAAGACCAAGCTGCGCCTCTACTCCATATGTGCAGGGGGCTAGGTCCAGCCTGTGTCCACTCTTTGGTTGGTGGTTCAATCTTTGAGAGTCCCCAGTGGTCAAGGTTAGTCGACCCTGTTGGTGTCCTTGTGGAGTCCCTGTCGCCTCTGAGATCCTCGATCCTTCCTCCAACTCTTCCACAAGACTCCTTCGCTCCATCTAATGTTTGTCTGTGGGTCTCTGCGTCTTTTTCCATCAGCTGCTGGTGGAGCCTCTCTGGACAGTTATGCTAGGATCCTGTCAGCAAGCACAACAGAGTATTATTTAATGGTGTCAGGGATTTGTTCTTGCCCGTGGGATGGGTCTCCATTTGGGCCAGGCATTGGTCGGCCATTTTCTCCCCGGAACATCAGTGTGTCCTGCCTGTTCTATTACTGTACGATCTCACACTAACTGACACATTTCCCGTGACTGTCTCCAGGAAGGTCCTACTTCGAGGTTCTGTGAGTGGATATTTGAGAGATGTGATTTAGACCATCAGAGACAGCTTATGTTTACTCGCTTGTGATGTTTTGTTTTTGAGACGGAGTCTGGACCCCAGACTGACCTTGAACTTGTGATCCTCCTGCCTTAGCTCCGAAGTGTAGAGATTATAGACATGTATCTTACAGTTGGCTAACAGTTAAACTTCTTACAGCATTTAACAGTAAGAACTATGACCACTTCCATCTGGAAAATTAGTTTGAAGGGAAATCAGTTCTTTGTGAAACATTAGCCTCCTGGAATATTAAAGTACATCCGTGGTGGTATTTTTAGTGTGGCGTCATAAGATAATTGTAGTGGTTAAATGAGGTATCACATGGTAAGGGTTGAACACATCTCACAGTATCTCCAAAACACTGCCTGTCGTAACTGCACCAGTGGACTCACAGGATGTCCCTATGTGAGGGACTGCTGATGCCAGAGCACTTTAGCTGTTAGAATTCCCAGGAAGAGATGGGACTGTCCTAACATCATTCCTCGCTGGATATTAAATAGCACTTTTCTGTACAGATGGCTCAGTGGTTAAGAGCACTGGGTGTGCTCTTCCAGAGGTCCTGAGTTCAGTTTCCAGCAACAACATGGTGGCTCACAACCATCTATAACGGGATCTGATACCCTTTTGGTATGCAGACATTGAGGAAGACAGAAGACTCAGATACATAAGCAAGTAAATCTTATAGATAGCGCTTTTCTCTTTAAAAGAAGGTTTTGGAAGCTGGGCACATAGCTCAGTAGGAGGAAGCTTGCCTAACATTCCTGAAGCCTGGGTTTGACTCCCGGAGTCACATAAGTTGGTGTGATGGCGTATGCCTCTAACCCCAGCACTCACGAGCTGGAGACAGCAGGCCGGAGAGTTCAAGACTTGGTTATAATTAAGTTTGAGTCCTGTTTAAGTAAAAGAGTCACTGTGTCAGGAAGTTAAAATGTGTCTTTGGGAGTTAAAATGCCAGCCCAACACAGAGACAGGCCCTGCCATGCCAATTAAAACAGGCTGCCCTTACCTGCTCAGGGTCTTCAGGACCTGCCTAGCTGGAGTAACTTTGTAGAAGAGACAGGCTAAGAGGCAGCCATTTCAGTGTGGTATTTGGGATGTACTAGACCAAGGGTGTGGAAGTGCCCAGCACCATGCTGTCGGTACATCTTTTCAGGGTGATTTTTTAAATATAATCGTATCTGTTATAGTTTCCCATCCCTTTTCCTTCACGTCACTGTAGAATACACGTGAATCAAGGTCAGGTAGCATGTGTGTTGACATCCGTCTCCAACTGAACTCTACATTATCTTCATCTCACTCCCCAAGAGGTAATCATCTCGGCTTAAGTGGCAATTAAAAAGTAAGAATTAAACTTAATAACCTCCGCGGGGGTATCTGAGGTCTTCTGCTATGGCAAATCCTTTCAGTCTCAATAATGTGGGGGTTACCATCCCCTCCGAAGCAGGTTTACGAGGTCCCAGGGTTCCTCTGTACCATGGAGCCAAGGCGGGAAGGAGACACACGGGGCATCTGATGCGTTGGAACCCAGCACCCCGCTTGTCAGACACTTCTCAGCCAAACCTCCTTGAACCTCAGTTTCCTCCCCATTTCTTTAGATCTCCAACATCTCTTTTCCAGCCTCACTAACTATTCATTATCGAAATGTTAATATGCAAATCCTGTGTCAGAGCTACTAACTCAAATGTGGTTGTGTGTTAGGAAGTGAACATTAATTTAGTTAAGTGTATTGTCAGACGTGACACTGAGGACATAGTCATGCTAATTAGAGCAGGTAGAGTGAATAGACTCCCGCTCGAGCTGTCTCATTAAAGCTGAGCGGAATTGATTTTGATGCTTTCTTACAGATTTTTAAATTAAGAGTAACAAATGGTAGCAATTGGCTCTGAATGCACAGCTTCTACCACAGTCCCTTCCCGCAACCCTTTTACATTTTGAGTATGCTAATGCCTTACCTCCTCCTATTTCTCTTTATTATCATCGAGCCAAATTATATTAAGCAGCTGAATATAGCTTCACAAAGAGACAGAACCATCGCTGCTTAATTTCCTTAACATTTTAATAGATGTACATCACGTACGTGGAATACGGTCGCAAGTACGTTATTAAAATTATAAAATTATTCCGGCGATGGAATCTGAATCTTAGTTTATATAAGTGGTAGAGTGAGTGTTAAATTTTGGGCCATTTTCTCTAAATGGTGAAGAGCAGACCAGAAAGTTACAGCCATTATTATTAACGTGATTATATTACCTTTTAGCCTAAGGTGATTAGAGGGCCATTGCATTTTCAAATATAAAGATTGAGAATATTTAAAAATTTGTCTCAATAAAACCTTTGTCCATACCAGTAGAGGAGTGTCGTGTAAGCAAGCAGTTGCTAT